>NW_024429250.1:0-123578 GCF_017639785.1 Mesocricetus auratus | reverse complement strand
GTGTAACTTATTGAAAATGAGCGTTACAATGCTGTGTGAGAATCTAGAGGTGTAACTTATTGAATACTAATGATCCATCCCTGTGTGAGAATCTACACATGTAACTTCTTCAAAATTAACGACACAACACTGTGTGTGAATCTGGACTTGTAACTTATTAAAAACTAACGCTACAATGCTGTGTGATAATCTAAACGTTTAACTTATTGAAAACTAATGATACAACACTGTGTGAGAATTTACACGTGTAATGTATTGAAAACTAATTATACAACTCTGTGTGAGAATCTATAACTGTAACTTCTTGAAAACTATGGATACAAAACTGTATTGATAATCTACATGTGCAACTTCTTGAAAACTAACAATACAACAATGTCTGAGTATCTAAACTTGTAACTTATTGAAAATTAATGAAACAACACTGTCTGAGAATCTACTCGTGGAACTTATTGAAAACTAACGATAAAGCTGTCTGTAAGAATCTACATGTGTACTTTCTTGAAAACGATTGATAGAACACAGTGTGAGAAACTACATGAGTAACTTATTGAATACTAATGATACAAAGCTGCCTGCACATATATACTTGTTACTTATTGAAAACAAATGAAACAACACTTTGTGGGAAACTGTTTGAGTAACACTTTGAAAACAGTACTGAGTGAGAATCCACACGTGTAACTTATTAAAAACTAATGATACAGCATTGTTTGAGAATCTATACATGAAACTTCTTGAAATCCAAATATAGAACACTGAGTTCTAAACTTACTGCATAATTCTTGAAAACTAAGGGTACAACACTGTTTGAGAATCTATACGTGTAAGTTATGGAAAATTAATGATAAAAGTCTGTCTTAGAATCTACACGTGCTACTTATTGAAAATTAATGATACAATATTTTGTGAGTATCTACAAGTGTAACTACTTGAAAACTAACGAAACAAATCTGTGTGAGAAACTACATGTGTAACTACTTGAAAATTAACGATGCAACACTATCTCAGAATCTACACGTGAATCTTATTGAAAACAAACGATACAAAACTGTGTGAAAAACTACGTGTGTAATGTCTGGAAATCTAACGATACAAAGCTGCCTCTACATCTATATGTGTAAGTTATTGAAAACAAAGAAATCAACACTTTTTGGGAAACTATGTGAGTAACATCTTGAACACAAAAGGTGCAACATTGTGTGAGAATCTATATTGGTATCTTATTGAAAAATAATTATACAGTACTGTGTTAGAATCTATATATGTAACTTCATGAAATCTAACGACACAACACTGTATGAGACTGTACTCGTGTAACTTATTGAAAACTAATGATACAACACTGAGTGAGAATCTATATGCATAAGTTCTTGAAAACTAACGATACAACATTGTGTGGGAAACTACATGTGTAACTACTTGCAAACTCACGATACAACACTGTCTGAGAATCTACATGTGTATCATACTGAAAAGTAACGATAAAACATTGTGTTTGAATCTATATGCGTAACTTCTTGAAAATAAAGGACACAACACTGTCTGAGAATATACACGTGAAACTCATTGAAAATTAAAGATAAAAGACTGTGTGAGAATCTACACCTGTAATGTATTGAAAACTAATGATAGAAGACTGTGTGAGAATCAATAAGTGTAACTGCTTGAAAGCTAAGGATACAACACTGTCTGAGAATCCACACGTGTAACTTATTGAAAACTAATGATACAACACTGAGTGAGAATCTATATACGTATGTTCTTTAAAAAAAAGATCCAGCACTGTGTGAGAATCTTTCTAAGTAACTTCTTGTAATAACTTCTTGAAAACTAACAAGACAACACTGTGAGAGAATCTACATTTGTAATTTTTTAAAAACGAAGGTACAACACTGTATGAGTATCTATGTGAGTAACTTCTTGAAAAGTATCAATACAGCACTATGTGAGAATCTTTTTTTGGGGAATTTAACTTTTTATTTATTTATTTTTCAGTTTAAATTTAGAAAAGAAACAAAATTTCTTCACAGGTAAGTTCCAGGTCCCACTCCCTTTCCCTCCCCTCCTCCAGAGCACTCCCCTACCCCCACCCCCATTATCCACTCATTTACCCAGGGAGGGTGAGACCCTCCATGGGGGTGTCCATAGACTCTCATTTCATATAGGGCAAGGAATACCCTTCCCCAAGTGTTCAGGTTGAGGGTGCAACTCACATTGTTGGATGGGAGTCCAAAGTCGGTGTGTATACTCGGGATGGGTACAATCTGCTGCCCAAAGCTCAGTAGATTTCCTAGGCCTCCTCACTAACACTCACATTCAGGGGGACTTGATCAGTCCCATGCTGGATTCCCAGGCTGATGCCTGGGATTCAAGAGTTAACCTTTGTCAGGTCAGCTGTTTCTGGGGGTTAAACCAGCCCAGTCTTAATCCCATTGGTCATCAGTCCTCCCTCTCTGTTACTGGCTTACTTGAGTTCAGCTCAATACTTAACCGAGGGAGTCTGCCTCTTTTTCGATCAGCCACTAAATGAAGTTTCTGTTTCCCAGACCTCTGGCCATTGGAATGTAGGTTGGCACTACCCAGACCTATGTCTAAAATCCATATATGAGAGAGTACATACCATGTTTCTCTTTTTGTGAATGGGTTTCCTCACTCAGGATGGTTTCTTCTAGTGTCATCCATTTGCCTGCAAATCTCGGGAGTCCATTGTTTTTTCTGCTTAATAGTACTCCATTGTGTAAATGTACCACATTTTCTCTATCCAATCTTCGGTTGAGGGACATCTAAGTTGCTTCCAAGTTCTGGCTATTACAAATAATGCTGCTATGTACATAGTGGAACAGACAACCTTGTTGTATGAATGGGCATCTTTTGGATACATGCCTAAGAGTGGAGTTGCTGGGTCTCGTAGTAGGTTTATTCCCATTTTTCTGAGGAATCTCCATAGTGATTTCCAAAGTGGCTGAACCAGTTGGCACCCCAACCAGCATTGGAGGAGTGCCCACCTTTCACCACATCCTATCCAGCATAAATAGTCCTTGGTGTTCTTAATTTATACATTCTGACAGGAGTGAGATGGTATCTCAGAGTTGTTTTGATTTGCATTTCCCGGATGGCTAGGGATGTTGAGCACTTTCTCAAGTGCCTCTCAGTCATTTAGACTCCTCTATTGAAAACTCTCTATTTAGTTCTGCAGCCCACTTTTTAATTGGGTCATTTGCTGTTTTGGAGACTTGCTTCTTGAGTTCTTTGTAAATTTTGGATATCAACCCTCTGTCAGATGTGGGATTAGTGAATATTTTCTCGCATTTTGTGAGCTGCGTTTTTGGCTTGCTGAGTGTGTCCTTTGCCTTACAGAAGCTTCTCAGTTTCAGGAGGTCCCATTTATTAATTGTTGATCTCACTGTCTGTGCTACTGGTGTTATGTTCAGGAAGCTGTGTCCTGTACCAATTTGTTCAACGATACCACCCACTTTCTCTTCTAAGAGGTTCAGTTTGGCTGGATTTATGTTGAGGTCTTTGATCCATTTGTACTTATGTTTTGTGCATGGTGATAAAAATGGATCTATCCACATTCTTCTACATGCCAGTCTCCAGTCATGCCAGCACCATTTGTTGAAGATGCTTTCTTTATTCCATTGTATATTTTTAGCTTCTTTGTCAAAGATCAGATGTTCGTACGTGTGTGGGTTAATACCCGGGTTTTCACTTCGATTCCATTGGTCTACCTCTCTATTTTTGTGCCAATACCAACCTGTTTTCAGGACTATAGCTCTATAATAGAGCTTGAGGTCAGCGATGGTGATGCATCTGGAAGTTGCTTTGTTGAAAAGGGTTGTTTTGGCTATCCTGGGTCTTTTGTTTTTCCATACACAATTGATTATTTTTCTTTCAAGGTCTGTGAAGAATTGCGCTGATATTAATGGGGATTGCATTGAATCTGTAGATTGCTTTTGGCAGGATTGCCATTTTTACTACATTGATCCTACCTATCCAAGAGCATGGGAGATCTTTCCATTTTCTGAGGGCTTCTTAATTTCTTTCTTTAAAGATTCAAATTTCTTGTGATACAGGTCTTTCACTTGTTTGGTTAGCTGTACTCCAAGGTATTTTATGTTGTTTATGGCAATTGTAAAGGTTTCTCTGATTTCATTTTAAGCACTTTTATCATCTGTTTATAATAGGGCTACTGATTTTCTTGAGTTGATCTTGTAGCCTGCCACTTTGCTGAAGGTGTTAATCAGCTGTAAGAGTTCCCTGTGTAGAGTTCCTTTGGTCATTGATGTAAACTATCATTTTCTGTTTGAATCTATATGTGTAAATTCTTTAAAGAAAGGACACAGCAATATCGGAGAATCTACACGTGTAACTTATTGAAAATTAACGATACAACACTGTGATTGAATCTATATGAAATCTAATGATGTGTAACTACTTACAAATAAAGGATACAACACTGATAATCTACACGTGTAACATATTGAAAATTAATGATACAATGCTGTGTGAGTACACATGTGACTTATTGAAAACTAAAGATACAACACTGTATAAGTATCTACACGTGTATCCTTTTGAAAACTAAAGATATAACACTGTGTGAGAATCTTCACATGTAACATATGGAAAACTAATGATACAACATTTTGTGAGTTTCTACACATGCAACCTATTGAAAACTAACGCTACAAATCTGTGTGATAATCTACAAGTGTAACTTATTGAAAATTAACGTTACAACTCTGTGTGAGATTCAACACTTGTACCTTATTGAAAACTAATGATACAACGCTGTGTGATATTCTCCCCGTGTACCTTATTGAAAACGAATGATAAAACGCTGTGGGAGATTCTACGTGTGTACCTAAATGATAACTAACCATACAACACTCTGTGAGAATCTATAAATGTAAGTACTTGAAAACAAACGATACAAAGCCGTGTGAGAATCTACACGTGTACCTTATTGAAAACTAACGATACAAAGCTGCATGAGATTCACCCCAAATACCTTATTTAAAACTAGCAATATCAGCTGTGTGAGAATCTACAGGTGTTACTAAATGAAAACTAAAAATACAACGCTGTTTGAGAATGTACACCAGTAACTTTTTGAAAACTAACGATACAATGCTGTGTGAGATTCAACACGTGTACCTTATCGCAGTCTAGCAATACAAGCTGTGTGAGAATCTACAGGTATAAGTTATTGAAAACTAAAGATACAACACTTGGTGAGAATCTGTAAGCATAACTACTTGAAAACTATCGATAAAACACTGTGTACCTTATTGAAAGCAAACGATACAAAACAGTTTGGTTTCTACTTGTGTAACTTCTTGGAAACTATCGACACAACACTGAGAATCTACAATGCGTAATTTTTTTGGAAACTAACAACTGTGTGTGAGAATTTACACATGTAACTTCTTGAAAACTAATGATACAACACTATGAGAATCTATTTAGGTTACTTCTTCAAAACTGCCGATAAAACACTGTGAGAATCTACATATGCAACTTCTTGGAACCTATCAATAAAATGCAATCAGAGAAAATACATGCGTATATTATTGTAAACTAACGACACAAAACTGTATGCGATTCTTAAGCAATACATCTTGGAAACCATCAGTACAACACTGTGTGAGGAACTACGTGTGTAACTTCTTGAAAACTAACTTAATGATACAACGCTGTGAGAATCTACACGTGTACCTTATTGAAAACTAATGATACAACACTATTTGAGATTCTACTCGTGTGCCTTATTGAAAACAAATGATACAATCTGTGTGAGAATCTACAGGTGTAACTTATTGAAAACAAACGATACAAGGGTATGTGAGTATCTACATGTGTACCTTCATGATAACTAACCATACAACACTGTGTGAGAATCTGTAAGCATAACTACTTGAAAACTAGCGATACAAAACTGTGCAAGAATCTACATGCATAAATTCTTGAAATCTCATGATACAACTCTGTTTGAGATTCTACACGTGTACCTTATTGAAAACTTACTACACAATGCTCTGTGAGATTTTACACGTGTACCTTATTGAAAACCAATGACTCAATGCTGTGAGAGAATCGACAGGTGAAAGTTATTGAAAACTAAAGACACTGTGTGAGAAAACACATGTTTAAAATATGGAAAACTAACAATATAACACTGTGTGAGAATCTACACATGTAACTTCTTCAAAACTATCCTTGCAACCTTGTGTGAGAAACTACACGTGTAACTTGCTGAAAACTAACGACACAACTCTGTGTGATAATCTATAAGTGATACTTCATGAAAAAAAATCAATTCAACACTGTGTGAGGAACTACGTGTGCAAGTTCTTGAAAACTAATGATACAACGCATGTGAGATTCTACACGTGTAACTTATTAAACATTAGCAATACAAGCTGTGTGAGAATCTACAGGTGTAAATTATTTAAAATTAAAGCTACAACACTGTGTAAGTAACTACATGTGTACCTTATTCAAAACGAAAGATACAATGCTGTGTGAGAATCTACATGTGCAACTTATTGAAAACTGATGATACAACAGTTTGTGAGATACTAATCGTGCAACTTATTGAAAACTAATGCTACAATGCTGTCTGATAATCTACACTTGTACATTATTGAAAACTAAGGATACAACGCTGTGTGAATGTATATGTGTACCTTATTGAAAACTAAAGATACAACACAGTTTGAGAATCTACCTGTGTACCTTCTTGGAAACTATCGACACAAAACTGTGTGAGTAACTACCTGCGTAATTTCTTGAAAACTAACTATCCAACACTGTGTGAGAAACTACATGTGCAAATAATTAAAAATCTAACCACACAACACTGTGTGCCATTATACACGTGCAAATTATTGAAAAATAACGCTACAACGCTGTGTGAAAATCTACACGTGTAACTTATTGACCACTAAGGATACAACATTGTGTGAGATTCTACATGTGCACCTCATTAAAAACAAATGATACAAAGCTGTGTGAGAATCTATAGGTGTAACTTATTGAAAACAAACGATACAAAGCTGTGTGAGAATCTATAGGTGTAACTTATTGAAAACAAACGATACAAAGCTGTGTGAGAATCTACAGCTGTACCTTGTTGAATACTAATGATACAACATTGTGTGAAAATCTACACGTGTACCATATTGAAAACTAACGATATAATGCTCTGTGAGAAACTACATGTCTAATATATAAAAAAACTAACGATATAACACTGTGTAAGAATCTACACATGTGACTTCTTCATAATTAGCCTTACAACCATGTGTAAGAAACTCCATGTGTAAATTGTTGAAACCTAACCAAACAACTCTGTGTGAGAAACTATAAGCGATTCTTCTTGAAAACCATTAACACAACACTGTGTGACGAACTAAATGGGTAACTTCTTGAAAACTAATGATCCATCACTGTGTGAGAGTCTACACGTGTAAATTATTGAAAACTAATGACACAACACTGTGTGAGATTTTATACCTATAACTTATTGAAAAGTAATGCTTCTACACTGTGTATAATCTACAAGTGTAAGTTATTGAAAACTAACGATACAACCCTGTGTGAGATTCTACACGTGTACCCTATTGAAAACTAACGATATAATGCTGTGAGAATATACACGTGTACCTTATTGATAAATAACGATACAATACTGTGTGAGAATTTATATGCATAACTACATGAAAACTAGCCCTTCTGGCAGCCCTGCTTCTGGGCCTGTGTTCCAGTGCCTTGGTATCTCCTGGAAATTGCACAGAGCTTCCAATCTCGGCGGACGCCAAACACCCGAGACTCCATGACTTCTCTCCCAACAATGAGACAAGGAAACCAGAGGAGCCAAGGAGACCAGGGGAACAGTTGTTCCAGCAACAGGATCAGGTACAACAGGCCCTGCCACTGGACCTGTGGTCCAGTGCTTGGAGTTTACCTGGGAACTGCACAGAGCTTCCAATCCCAGCAGGAGCCAAACAAACCAGACTCCAGGACTTCTCTCACACCAACGATACCAGGAATCCATAGGAGCCAGGGAGACCAGGGAACAGCTCTTCAGGTTTTGGGGTTCAGGTACAACAGGACCTGCTAATGGGCCTGTGTTCCCGTGCCTGGGTATCGCCTGGGAACTCCACTGATTTTCCAATCCGGTGGGAGGTATGCACCTCAGATTCCTGGTTTTCTCTCCCAGCAACGAGACCTGGAAACTAGCTGATCCAGGGAGACCAGGGGACCAGCTGTTCTGGAGGTTCCAGGAACCAGAGGAGCAAGGGAGACCAGGAAAGCAGCTGTTCTGGTGGCATCAGGTAAAACAGGCCCTGCTTTATGGCCTGTGTTCCAGTGCCTGGGGTTTGCCTGGGAACTGCAGAGAGCTTCCAATCCAGGAGGGAGACAAACACCCCGGACTCCAGGACTTTTCTCCCACCAATGAGACCAGGAAACCAGAGGAGCAAGGGATACAAGGGCAACAGCTGCTCTGGCGGGATCAGCTACAACAGGATGCAGCAAATTGTCCAGGGGACCAGGTGAGAGGCTAAGTGCCCCAGATTCCTGTTCTTCTTCTCCATGCACGGGACCAGAACGAGGACAAGGAATAGAAGAACTACCATATTATTGGATTGCTAGCACCCACCAAAAGGGAAATAACCACCATATAGGACACCACCAGATTCTAGATACTCCACACCAGCAAGACTACAACATTTCAATGCAAGCGAAGCAGAATAGAGTGACCTTAATACCACGTTCATGAAAATATTAGAGGACCTAAAAGAGGATATAAGAAATTCCCTCAAAGAAATGGAAGAACAAAACAAACCAAAAAATGCAGGAAAGGGAAGAAAAAACAAACCAAAAAATGAAAGAAATGGAAGAAGAAACGAAACAAAAAGCAGGAAATGGAAGAAGAAACAAAGCAAAAAATGCAAGAAATAGAAAAAAAGCAAAATGGCTAAGAGGCACTTGAGGAAGATCTTAACATCCTTAGCCATCCGGGAAATGCAAATCAAAACAACTCTGAGATACTATCTCACTCCTATCAGAATGGCTAAAATCAAAAACACCAACAACAATTTACGCTGGAGAGGATGTGGGGAAAGCTGTGCACTCCTCTATTGCTGGTGGGAGTGCCAACTTGTTCAGCCACTTTGGAAATCAGTATGGAGACTACTCAAAAAAATGGGAATAACCTACTACAAGACCCCACAACTCCATTATTAGGCATATATCCAAAAGATGCCCATTCATACAACAAGGATGTCTGTTCCACTATGATCATAGCAGCATTATTTGTAATAGCCAGAACTTGGAAGCAACCTAGATGTGCCTCAACCAAAGAGTCGATAGAGAAAACATGGTCTATTCATACACTGGAGTACTATTCAGCAAAAAAAAAAACAACGGAATCCTGAGATTTGCAGGTAAATGGATGACACTTGAAGAAACCATCCTGAGTGAGGTAACACAGTCACCTAAAGAGAAACATGGCACGTACTCTCTCATATATGGATTTTAGACATGGGTCTGGGGAGTGCCAGCCTACAATCCCTTGGCCAGAGTGTGTGGGAAAAAAAACTTCAATCAGTGGCGGATGGAAGAAGAGGCAGACTCCCATGCCTAAGCACTGAGCTAAACTCAAGAAAGCCAGTAACAGACAGGCAGGACTGATGACCAAACGGATTAAGACAGGGCTGGTTTAACACCCAGAATGAGCTGACTTGACAAAGGTTAACTTTTGAATCCCTGGAATCTCCCTGGGAATCCAGCATGTGACTGATCAAGACCCCCTGAGTGTGGGTGTCAGTGAGTTGGCCTATGTAATTTATTGAGCATTGGGCAGTAGATGAGAACTCATCCCAAGTATACACACTGGCGTTGGTCTCCCATTAACAATGTGAGATGCACACTCACCCTCAACTCTTGAAGAAGGGTCTAGGCTCTGCCCTGAATGAAATAACACCCTCCCTAAGGAAATGAGGGGATAATGGGGGATTGGCGGGAGGGCACTGGAGGAGGGTAGGGAAGGGAGAGGGACCTGGAACTGACTTATGAAGCAACCTTGTTTCTAATCTAATTTTAAACTTTAAAATAAAAAATAAAATAATAAAAAAGAACTAAAAAAAGGAAATTAACGATACAACACTGTTTGAGTAACTACATGTGAAACTTATGGAAAATTAATATAAAAGTGTGTGAGAGTCTACACAAGTAACTTCTTCAAAACTAGCCTTAAAACCTTGCTTGAGGAACTACATCTGTAACTTCTTGGAAACTATCAATAAAACACTGTGTGAGAAACTACATGTGTAAATTGTTGAAAACTAACAAAACATCTCTGTGTGAGAATCTATAAGTGATACTTCTTTAAAAACATCAGTACAACACTGTGTGAGGAACTATATGCGTAACTTCTTGAAAACTAATGATACTACGCTGTGTGAGATTCTACACGTGTAACATATTGAATACTAACAATACAACAATGTATGAGAATCTGCATGTGTACCTTATTGAAAACTAACGATACAATTCTGTGTTAGAATCTACAGGTTTAACTTATTGAAAATTCACGATACAAAACTGTGTGAGAATCTACACATGTAACTTCTTCAAAACTAGCCTTATAAACTTGTGTGAGTAACTACATCTGTAACTTCTTGAAAACTAATGATACCACGCTGTGTAGGATTCTACACGTGTACCTTGTTGAAAACTAATGATACAATGCTGTGTGAGCATCTACATGTGTACCATATTGAAAACTAATGATACAACACTGTGTGAGAAACTACATGTGTAACTTATGGAAAACTCACGATATAACACTGCGTGAGAATCTACACATGTAACTTCATAAAAACTAGCCTTATAAACTTGTTTGAGAAACTACATCTATAACTTCTTGAAAACTAACGATACAATACTGTGTGATTATCTATAAGCATAACTACTTGAAAACTATCAATGCAACACTGTGAGCACTGTGTGAGAAAATGCATGTGTAACTTCTTGAAAACAAACGATACAACGCTGTGTGAGAAACTATACGCATAACTTCTTGAAAACTAATGAAATAATTCTGTGTAAAAATCTATATTCGTAACTTCTTGAAAATTATCGATACAACACTGCGTGAGAATCTACCCGTGTATCTTATTGAAAACTAATGATCCAACCCTGTGTGTGAATCTAAAATTGTAACATCTTGAAAACTAATGATGCAACACTTATGTGAAACTACATGTTTAATTTCATGAAAACTAACGATACAACACTGTTTGACAATCTATATTCGTAACTTCTTGAAAAAAAACGCTACAACACTGAGTTGAAACTACACGCATAACTTCTTGAAAACTAACGAAATGACTCTGTGTGGAAAAATACATTAGTAACTTCTTGAAAACTAATGATACAACACATTGTGAGAATCTACACGTGTAACATATTTAAAACTAACGATACAAACCTGTGTGATAATCTACATGTGTAACTTCTTCTAAACAAACTATGTAAAACTCTATGAGCATCTTCATGTGTAATACCATGAAAAGCAGGGATACAACACTCTGTGAATATCTATATGTGTAACTTATTGAAAAATAACTGTACAAAACTTTATGAAAAACTCCATGTGTAACTACTAGAAACCTAACTGGAAGGGATAGGGTTAGGGTTACGGTTACTTTTAGGGATAGGGTTACAGTTAGTGTTAGAGTTAGGTTTAGCATTAGGGTTAGGTTTAGTGTAAGGTTAGCATTATTGTTATGTTTAGGGTTAGGATCAGAGTTAGGTTTAGCCTTAGGGTTAGGGTTATGATTAGGTTTAGGTTTAGTGTTAGGGTGAGAATTAGTGTTAAGTTTCGGTTAGGGTCAGGGTAAGGGTTAGGGTTGAGAATCTATATGTGTATCAAAAATTAATGATAGAACACTGTATGAGAACCTATTTGCTTAACTTCTTGAAAACCCACGATAAAACTCTGTGTGAGAAACGGCATGGGAAAATGCTTGAAAACTAACAATACAACACTGAGTTCTAAACTACACACAAACCTTCTTGAAATCTAACGAAATAACTCTCTGTGAGAAACTACATTATTAACTTCTTGATAACTAACGATACAATACTGTGTGAGAATCTACCTGGGTAACTTCTTGAAAACTTAACATGTAATCTTTATGAGAAACTTCATGTGTAATTCCATGAAAAGTAACTTTACAACACTGTGTGTGAATCTATATTCATAACTTCTTGAAAACAAATGATAGAACACTGAGTTCGAAACTACACGCATAACTTCTTGAAAACTAATGAAATGAATCTGTTTGAGAGAATACATTAGTAACCTCATGAAAACTAACGATACAACACTGTGTGAGATTCTACATGTGTATCTTATTGAAAATTAACGACACAACAGAGTGTGAGAATTTACACGTGTAACATATTCAAAAGTAACAATGCAACCCAGTGTGAGATCTACAAGTGTAACTTCTTGAAAACTAACGATACAACACTGTGTGAGAATCTATAAACGTAACTTCTTGAATATTAACGTTACAACACTGTATGATAATCTACATGCCTAACTTCTTGAAAACAAACTATATAAAACTCTATGAGAAACTTCATGCGTAATTCAATGAAAAGCAACTATACAACAATGTGTGAGAATCTACACCTGTATCTTATTGAAAATTAATGATACAACACTGTGTTAATCTAAACGTGTAACTCATTGAAAACCAACAATACAACACTGTGTGAGAAACACCATGCATAACATATTGAAAAGTAATGATACAACAATGTCTGCACATCTAAAAGTACTATAAGTATAACTTATTGAAAACAAAGGAAACAACCCTTTGCGGGAGACTACGTGAGTAACAACTTGAAAATAAACGATACAACATTGTGTTAGAATCTATAACCCTAACTTATAGAAAACTAACGATACAGTACTGTGGGAGAATCTAAATGAGTATCTTATTGAAAATTAAGGATACAGCACTTTGTGAGAATGTACATGGGTAACTTATTGAAAACTAACGATGCAACCCTGTGTGAGAATCTATACGTTTAACTTCTTGAAAACAAACCATACAATACTGTGTAACTATGTGTTTAGTTTTTTGAAAACAAACCATACAACACTGAGTGAGAAACTACGTGTTTACCTTTTTGAAAACAAACCATACAACACTGTGTGAGTATCTGTATTCGAAAATTCTTGAAAACTAACGGTAACACACTGTGTGAGAAACTATGCGTTTAACTTCTTGAAATTTAACGATACAACACTGTGTGAGAATCTACACGAGTAACATATTGAAAGCTAATGATACAACCTTGTGTGAGAATCTACAAGTGTAACTTCTTGAAAACAAGCCATACAACACTGTGTGAAAAACTACGTGTTTAACTTCTTGAAAACTAACGATACAGCACTGTGTGAGAATATATATTCGAAACTTCTTGAAAACAACTGATACAACACTGATTTCGAATATACATGCGTAAATTGTTGAAAATTAACGAAATAATTCTGTTGGAGAATCTACATTATTAACTACTTGAAAACAAACGATACAACACTGTGTGAGAATCTATGTGTGTAACTTCTTGAAAACTAACGATACAACAATGAATTTGACACTACACGCAGAAAATCTTGAAAACTAACGAAATAAATCTGTGTGAGAACCTACATGAGTAACTTCTTGAAAACTATCGATACAAATCTGTGTTAGAAAATACGTCTGCAATTTCTTGAAAACTAACAAAAAACACTGTGTGAGAAAGTACATTAACAACTTCGTGAAAACTAACAATACAACAATGATTTCAAACTAAAAGCATAACTTCTTGAAAACTAATAACACAACACTGTGTGAGAAACTATGTGTGTAACTTCTAGATAACTAATACAACACTGTGTGAGAATCTACATGAGTATTTTTGGGAAAATTAAGGATACAACACTGTGAGAATCTGCACGAATATCTTATTAAAAACTAACAATACAGCACAGTGTTAGAAACTACATGCCCTAAGTTTTTGAAAACACACTATACAACACTGTGTGAGAGTCTACTCGTGTAACTTATTGAAAACTAATGATACAACGCTGTGTGACAATCTAAGTGTAACTTCTTTTAAAAAAATATGTAAAACTCTATGCGAAAGTTCATGCGTAATTCCAAGAAAATTAAAGATTCAACACTGTGTGAGAAACTATACATGTAACTTATTGAAATCTAATTGTACAAAAGTCTACGTAAATTCCAGGCGTACCAACTTGTAACCTAATTGATAGGGTTAGGGTTAGGGTTAGTGTTAGCTTTAGGGTTAGGGTTAGGGTTAGGGTTAGGGTTGAATACTAAAGATATAGCACAGTGTTATAAACTACATGCATAAGTTCTTGAAAACAAACGATACAACACTGTGTGAGAACCTACCTATTTAACTTCTTGAAAACAAACGATACAACATTTAGTTAGAAACTACTCACATATCATTTTGAAAATTAATTTAATAACTCTGTGAGAAACAACAAAATAACTTCTTGAAACTAACGATACAACCTTCTGTGAGAATCTACAAGTGTAACTTTTTGTAAATGAACGATACAACACTGTGTGATAATCGATAAGCGTAACTTCTTGAAAATTCACGAAACAACACTGTGTGATAATCAACGCGCGTTAACTACTTGAAAACAAACTATATAGAACTCTATGAGACACTTCATGTGTAATTCCATGAAAAGTAATGATACAACAATGTGTGAGAATCTATACGTTTAACTTATTGAAAACTAACTGTACAAAACTGTGCAAAATTCCAGGCGTAAGTACTTGAAAACTAACTGGTACAGTTAGGGTTAGGGTTAGTGTTAGATTTAGTGTTAGGGTTAGGGCTAGGTGGAGGGTTAGGGTTAGTGTTGCTTTGGGGTTAGGGTTATGGAGGAAAAACTACTTGTTTAACTTCTCGAAAATTAACGATAGAACACTGTTTGAGCATCTAAAGGCTTAACTCCTTGAAAACCAACAATAAAACCCTGTCTAAGAAAGTACATGAGAAACTGCTTTAAAACTAACAATCCAACACTGAGTGAGAATCTTCATGCGGAACTTCTTGAAAACAAACGATATAACACTGTGTGAGACACTTCATGCATAAGTTTTCGAAAGATAACGATACAACACTGTGTGAGAATCTATATATGCAACTTCTTGAAAACTAAGGACACGACACTGTTTGAGAATGTTTATTCGTAACTTCTTGAAAACTAACGATAAATCACTGAGTTCAAACTTCATGCATAAATTCTGGAAAAGTACTGAAATAACTCGGTGTGAGAAAGTACATTAGTAACTTCTTGAAAACTAACGATACAACAATGTGTGAGAATCTATATTTGTACTTATTGAAAGCTAACCATACAACACTGAGTTTGAAACAATACACATAACTTCTTGAAAACTAACGAAATAATTCTGTGGGAGAAACTACATTAGTAACTTCTTGAAAACTTATGATAAAGCACTGTGTGAGAATCTACACGTGTATCTTATTGAAAACTACCATTAAGAGCCTGTGTGACATTCAACAAGTTTAACTTCTTGCAAACAAACCAAACAACACTGTGTGAGTATCTATGTTCGAAAATTCTTGAAAATTAACGATACAAAACTGTGTGAGTGACTATGTGTGTAACTTCTTGAAAACTATCAATAAAACACTGTGTGAGCATCTACACGTATATCTTATTGAAAATCAATAACTAACAACGTGTTTAACTTCTTAAAAACTAAATATACAACACTTGTAAGAATCTCCACGTGCATATTATTGAAAATTAACGGACCACACTGTGTGTGAATGTACATATTTAACTTCTTGAAAACTATACAAATCTCTGTGAGAATCAATGTTCATAACTACTTGCAATCAAACTATAAAATACTGAGTTTGAAACAACATGCCTAATTTCTTGAAAATAAACCATAAAATTCTGTGTGAGAAACTACACTAGTAACTTCTTGAAAACTAACTATGCAACACTGTGTGAGATTATACTCGTGTATCTTATAGAAAACAAATGATACAACACTGTGTGAGAATCTACATGTGTAACTTCTTGAAAAAACACCATACCACGCTCTATGTGAAACTGTGTGTGAAACTTCTTGAAAATTAACGATACAACCCTGTGTGAGATTATACATGTGTATCTATTGAAAATTAACGACAAAACACTGTGTGAGAATCTACAGGTTTGACTTCTTGAAAACTAACGATCCAAATCTCTGTGAGCATCTATATTCGTAACTACTTGAAATCAAACGATACAATACTGAGTTTAAATCTACATGCATAATTTCTTGGAAATAAACCATCCAACACTGTGTGAAATACTACAAGTTTAAATCCTTGAAAACTAATGATACAACACTGTGTGAGTGTCAGTATTCGTAATTTCTTGAAAACTAACGAAACAACACTAATTTCGAAGCTACACGCATAACTTCTTGAAAATTAACGAAATAATTCTGCTTGAGAAACTACATTAGTAACGCCTTGAAAACTATCAATACAACACTGTGTGAGAATCTATATTTGTAATTTCTTGTAAACTAACGATACAACACTGTGTGAGAAAATAAACGTGTATCTTATTGAAAATTAAGGATACAACAATGTGTGAGAATCTACACGTGTAACTTCTTGAAAATAAGCCATATAACACTGTGTGAGAAACTACGTGTTTAGCTTCTTGAAAACTAATGATACAACACTGTGTGAGTGCCAGTATTCGTAACTTCTTGAAAACTAACGAAACAACACTGATTTTGAAACTGCATGCATAACTTCTTGAAAACTCATGAAATAACTCTGTGTGAGAAACCACATTAATACACTCTTTAAAACTAACGCTAAAAAATTGTGTGAGAATCTACACGTGTATCTTAGTGAAAATTAATATACAACGTTCTGTGATTATCTACATGTGTAAATTGTTGAAAACTAATACAGCACAATGTTAGAAACTACACGCATAGGTTCTTTATTTTATATTTTATTTTCCAGTTTAAATTTAGATAAGAAACAAGCTTGCTTCACAAATGAGTTCCAGGTCCCTCTCCCATTCCCTCACCTCCTCCCGTGGCCTGCCCCCAACCCCTCCCCGTGTTATCCCCTCATTCCCCCAGGGAGCGTGAGGCCCTCCATGGGTGTGTCCATAGTCTGTCATTTCATATAGGGCAGGGCCTAGACCCTTCCCCAAGGGTTCAGGGTGAGAGTGCAACTCACATTGTTCTATGGGAGTCCAAAGTCCGTGTGTATACTTGGGATGGGTACTGATATGATGCCCAAGGCTCAATAGATTCCATAGGCCTCCTCACTGACACCCAGATTCAGGGGGTCTTGATCAGTCCCATACTGGATTCCCAGGCTGATGCCTAGAATTCAAGAGTTAACCTTTGTCAGGTCAGCTGTTTCTGGGGGTTAAACCAGCCCAGTCTTAATCCCTTTGATCATCAGTCCTCCCTCTCTGTTACTGGCTTTCTTGAGTTCACCTCATACTTAACCAAGGGAGTCTGCCTCTTCTTGGATCAGCCACTAAATGAAGTTTCTGTTTCTCAGACTCTCTGCCCATAGGATTGTAGGCTGGCACTTCCCAGATCAAAGTCTAAAATCCATATATGAGAGAGTACATGCCATGTTTCTCTTTTTGTGACGGGGTTACCTCACTCAGGATGGTTTCTTCTAGTGTCATCCATTTGCCTGGAATCTCATGATTCCATTATTTTATTCTGCTGAATAGTACTCCATTGTGTAGATGTACCACATTTTCTCTATCCACTCTTAGGTTGAGGGACATCTAGGTTGCTTCTAAGTTCTGGCTATTACAAATAAAGCTGCTATGAACATAGTGGAACAGACATCTTTGTTGTATGAATGGGCATCATTTGGATATGTGCTTAGGAGTGGAGTTGCTGGGTCTTGTGGTAGGTTTATTCCCATTTTTCTGAGGAATCTCCATACTAATTCCCAAAGTGGCTAAACCAGTTGGCACTACCACCAGCAATGGAGAAGTGTCCCCCTTTCAACACATCCTCTCCAGAATAAATTGTCATGGGGGTTTTTGATTTTAGCCATTCTGACAGGAGTGAGATGGTATCTCAGTGTTGTTTTGATTTGCATTTCCCGGATGGTTAAGGATGTTGAGCACTTTCTCAAGTGCCTCTCTGCCATTTTAGATTCCTCTATTTAAAACTCTCTGTTTAGTTCTGCAGCCCCCTTTTTAATTGGATCATTTGCTGTTTTGGAGACTTGCTTCTTGAGTTCTTTGTAAATTTTGGATATCAACCCTCTGTCAGATGTGGGATTAGTGAATATTTTCTCCCATTCTGTGAGCTGCGTTTTTGGCTTTCTGACTGTGTCCTTTGCCTTACAGAAGCTTCTCAGTTTCAGGAGGTCTCATTTATTAATAGTTGATCTCACTGTCTGTGTTAGTGGTGTTATGTTCAGGAAGCTGTGTCCTGTACCAATTTGTTCAACAATTCCACCCACTTTCTCTTCTAAGAGGTTCAGTGTGGCTGGATTTATGTTGAGGTCTTTGATCCATTTGTACTTAAGTTTTGTGCATGGCGATAAACATGGATCTATCCACATCCTTCTACATGCCAGTCTCCAGTCATGCCAGAACCATTTGTTGAAGATGCTTTCTTTATTCCATTGTATAATTTTAGCTTCTTTGTCAAATATCAGATGTTCGTACGTGTGTGGGTTAATACCCGGGTTTTCAATTCGATTCCATTGTTCTACCTGTCTATTTTTGTGCCAATACCAAGCTGTTTTCAGGACTATAGCTCTATAATAGAGCTTGAGGTTAGAGAAGGGATGCCTCCGGACGTTGCCTTGTTGAACAGGGTTGTTTTGGCTATCCTGGGTCTTTTGTTTTTCCATAGAAAATTGATTACTGTTCTTTCAAGGTCTCTGAAGAATTGTGCTGGGATATTAATGGGGATATCATTGAATCTGTAGATTGCTTTTGGCAGGATTGCCATTTTTACTACATTGATCCTACCTATCCAAGAGCATGGTAGATCTTTCCATTTTCTGAGGGCTTCTTTAATTTCTTTCTTTAAAGATTCAAAGTTCTTGCGATACAGGTCTTTCACTTGTTTGGTTAGCGTAACACCAAGGTATTTTATGATGTTTGTGGCAATTGTAAAGTGGGATGTTTCTCTGATTTCTTTTTCAGCCCTTTTATCATCTGTATATAGTAGAGCTACTAATTTTCTTATGTTGATCTTGTAGCCTGCCACTTTGCTGAAGGTGTTAATCAACTGTAAGAGTTCCCTGGTAGAAACTTCTTGCATAATTCCATGAAAACTAATGATACAACACTGTGAAAATCTATGTGCTTAACTGATTGAAAAGTAACTGTACAAAACTCTATGCAAAACTCCAGGTATAACTACATGAAACCTAACTGGTAGTGTCAGGGTTAGGGCTAGGTTTAGTGTTACAGTTATGTTTAGGGCTAGGGTTAGGGTTAGTGTTAGGGTTAGTCCTAGGGTTAGGGTTGGGGTAGAGTTAGGGTAAGAGTTAGAGTTGGGTCAGGAATAAGGTTAGGATTGAAAACCTACATGTGTAACTTCTTGAAAATTAATGATAGAATGCTGTTTGAGAATCTAAATGGTTAACTACTTGAAAACCAACGACACAGCCCTGTGTAAGAAACTAAATATGAACCTGCTTTAAAACTATATATACAACCCTCTGTGAGAATCTGCATGTGTAACTTCTTGAAAACAAACGATACAACGCTGTCTGAGACACTAAATATGTAACTTGTTGAAAACCGAAGATGCAACATTGTGTGAGAATCTGCACGTATATCTTATTCAAAAATAACAATGCAGCACAGTGTTAGAAACTTCATGTGTATGCTCTTGAAAACAAACGATACAACACTGTGTGAGAATCTACTCGTGTAATTTATTGAAAACTAATGATACAATGCTGTGTAAGAATCTACAAGTGATACTTCTTGAAATCTAACGATACAACACTGAGGTAAGCGTAATTTCTTTAAAATTAAGGGTACAACACGATGTGATAAATGACATGTGTAAAATCTTATAAACAATCTATATAAAACTCTATGAGAAAGTTCATGCATAATTCCTTGAAAAGTAAAGATACAATACTGTGCGAGCATCTATACGTGTAAATTATTGAAAACTAATTGTACAAAACTCTATGTAAACCTCCATGCATACCTACTTGAATCCTAACTGGTAGGGTTAGGTTTAGGGTTATGGTTAGGTTTAGGGTTAGGATTAGGTTTAGAGTAAGGGTTATCATTAGGGTTACATTAGGGTTAGGGTGAAGGTTAAGTTTAGGATTAGTGTTAATCACGTTTATGGTTTTGGTTGAGAAACTACATGTGTAACTTCTCGAAATTAACAATAGAACACTGTTTGAGAATCTATACCCTTAACTTCTTGAAAACTAACGACACACCCCTGTGTGAAAATCTACAAGTGTAACTTCTTGAAAACAAACGATATAAAACCTTGTGAGTTTCTACAAGTGTAACATCTTCAAAACTAACGATACCACACTGTACCACACTGTATGAGAATCTACAAGTGTATCTTATTGAACATTAATGATAAAACAGTGTGTGAGAATCTACACGTGTCACTTATTTAAAAGTAATGACACAACACTGTGTGAGAAACTACATTTTTAACTTATTGAAAACTAACGATACAACACTGTGTGAGAATCTACACGTGTATCTTAATGAAAATTAACGATACAATAATGTGTGAAAATCTTCATGTGTAAAATCTTGAAAAGAAACCATATAATACTGCATGAAAAAGTACGTGTTTAGCTCCTTGAACACTAAAGATACAACACTGACAATCTACACGTGTATCTTATTGAATATTAAGGGCACACATTGTGTGAGAATCTATACGTGTAACATATTGAAAACTACCGATCCAAACCTGTGCGAGAACCTACAAGTGTAACTTCTTGAAAA
This sequence comes from Mesocricetus auratus, assembly GCF_017639785.1. Taxonomy (NCBI): domain Eukaryota; kingdom Metazoa; phylum Chordata; class Mammalia; order Rodentia; family Cricetidae; genus Mesocricetus; species Mesocricetus auratus. The sequence goes on along the minus strand of NW_024429250.1, from coordinate 102,469 downwards.
CAAATGATACAACACTGTGTGAGTAACTACATGTTTACCTTCTTGAAAACAAATAATAAAACACTGTGTAAGAATCTATTTTCGTAACTTCTTGAAAACTATCGATACAACACTGAGTTTGAAACTACATGCATAAATTCTTGAAAACTAATGAAATGACACTGTGTGAGAAACTACAATAGTAACTTGGTGACAATGAACGATACAACACTGAGTTTCTACACGTTTATCTAATTGAAAGTTAACGATACAACATTGAGAATCTACACATGTAACTTGTTGAAAACTAACAATACAGTACAGTGTTAGTAACTACATGGGTGAGTTCTTTAAAACAAACGATACAGCACTTTTTGAGAAACTACGTGTGTAACTTCTTGAAAACTAACGATACAACCCTGTGTGAGAAAATACATTAGTAAGTTTTTAAAAACTAACCCTACAATACTGTGTGAGAACCTGCACATTTATCTTATTGAAAATTAACAATAAAATACTATGTGAGTATCTATACCTTTACCTTATTGAATAATAATGATACAACCCTGTGTGAGAATCTACAAGTGAAACTTCTTGAAAAAAACGATACAACACTGTGGAAGAAATGCGTGTTTAACTTCATGAAGACTAACCATACAACACTGTGTGAGTATCTATCTATATATATATATAACTTTTTGAAAACTAACAATACAACACTTAGTCGAAACTACACACATATCTTCTTGAAAACTAATACCATAACTCTGCGTGAGATATTACATTAGTAACTTCTTGAAAACTGATGATACAACACTGTTTGAGAATCTACATGTGTATCTTATTGAAAATTAACAAACAATATTGTGAGAATCTTCACATGTAACTTATTAATAACTAACGATATAGTACAGTGTTAGAAACTACATGCATAAGTTCTTGAAAACAAATGATACACCACTGTGTGAGAAACTACCTGTGTATGTTCTTGAAAACTAACTATACATTTGTGTGTGAGAGTCTATATTCGTAATTCTTGAAAACTAACGATACAACACTGAGTTCGAAAGGACATGCATAACTACTTGAAAACTATCGAAATAACACTGTGTGAGAAACTACATTTGTACCTTCTTGAAAACTAATGATACAACACTGTGAGAATCTAGACGTGTAACTTCTTGAGAACTAACGATACAAGTCTGAGCGAGAATCTACAAGTATAACTTCTTGAAAACAAATGATACAACTATGTGAGTGAAACTAAGTGTTTAACTTCTTGAAACCTAATGATAAAACACAGTGTGAGAATCTATATGCGTAATTTCTTGAAAATAAAGACACAACACTGTCTGATAATCTACACGTGTAATTTATTGAAAATTAAAGTTACAACAGTTTGGGAAACTACACGTGTAACTTATTGAAAACAAATGATACAACACTATGTGAGAATCTATAAGCATTACATCTTGATAAATAATGATACAAAACTGCTTGAGAATCTACACATATAACTTCTTGAAAAATAACGGTACAACACTGTGGGAGAATCTATAAGCATAACTACTTGAAAGCGAATGGTACAAAAATGTCTGAGAATCTATACATGTAACTTATTGAAAATTAATGATACCACACTTTGTGAGAATGTACACATGTAACTAATTGAAATTTAATGAAACAACACTGTCTGAGAACCTACAACTGTACCTTATTTAAAACCAACGGCACAACACTGTGTGATAAACTACACTTTTATCTTATTGAAAAGTAACTACACAACCCTGTGTTTGAATCTATATTTGTAACTTCTTTGCAATAATTGACCCAACACTCACTGAGAATCTACACTTGTAACTTCTAGAAAACTAATATTACAACACTGTGTGAGAATCTAAATATATTACTATTTGAAAACTAATGATACAACACTGTGTGACAAACTACATGTGTAACTACTTAAAAACTAACTATACAAAACTGTTGTATCATTGATTACTAATGATACAACGCTGTGTAATAATCTATATGTATACCTTATTGAAAACGAACGATACAAAGCTGTGTGACAATCTACAAGTGTACTTTTTGATAGCTAACAATGCAACAATGTGTGAGAATCTACAAGTGTTACTTCTTGAAAAAAAAGCAATACAACAATGTTTGAGAAACTACATATGTTAATTCTTGAAAACTAAGGAAACAATGCACTCTGAGATTCTGTATGTGTACCCTATTGAAAACTAACGATACAGCACAATTTGAGAATCTGCCCATGTAACTTCTTGGAAAATATCGATAAAACACTGTGTGAGAAACTACATAAGTAATTACTTGAAAACTAATGATACAACGCTGTGTGAGATTCTACACGTGTAACTTATGAAAAACTAACGATATAACACTGCGTGAGAATCTACATATGTAACTTCTTTAAAATTAGCCTCCTAACCTTGTGAGAGGATCTCCATGTCTAACTTCTTGGAAACTATCGATTTAACACTGTGTGAGAAACAAAATGCTTAACTTGCTGAAAACAAATGAAACAACTCTGTTTGAGAATCTATAAGCAATACTCCTCGAAAAACATCAATTGCAACCCTGATTGAGGAACTACATTCATAACTTCTTGAAAAGAAAGGATACAAGGCTGTGTGTGATTCTACATGTATACCTTATTGATAAATATAGATACAACAATGTGTGAGAATCTATAAGTGTAACTACATGAAAAAAGCGATACAACACTGTGTGAGAAGGTACATATGTAAATTCCTGAAAACTAATGATACAATGCTGTGTGAGAATCTACACGTGTATCTTCATCAAAAGTAGCCTTATAACTCTGTGTGAGAAACTATAGGTGTATATTCTTGAAAACTGATTATTCAACGCTGAGTGAGATTCTACACGTGTACCTTTTTGCAAACAAAGGACACAACGCAGTGTGAGAATCTACAGGTGTAACTTATTGAAAACTAAAGATACAACACTATGTAAGTATCTACACGTGTGATTTATTGAAAACTAATAATACAACCCTGGGGGAGAATCTACACGTATAACTTATTGAAAACTAACACTACAATGCTGTGTGATAATCCACATGTGTATCTTATTCAAAAATAACAATACAACCCTATGTGATATTCAACACCTGTACATTATCGAAAACTAATGATACAACGCTGTGTGAGAATCTACATGTGTACCTCATTGATAACTAACGATACAACAGTGTGTGAGAAGCTTTTGTGTAACTACTTGAAAACAAGTGATACAACACTGCGTGAGAAATTACATGTGTAAATTCTAGAAACTAATGATACAAGGCTGTATCGATATAACGCTGTGTGAGAGTCAACATATGTAACTTCTTCAAAACTTGCCTTATAACCTTGTGTCAGAAACTACATCTGTAACTTCATGGAATCAATCTATACCACACTGTATGAGAAATTAAATGCATAACTTATTGAAAAACTAACGATCCGACGCTTGTGAGATTCTACACGTATACCTTATTGAAAACTAAGGACACAACACTGTATGGGATTCTATAGATGTAATATATTGAAAACTAATGCTATAATGCTGTGTGATAATCTACACATCTAACTTATAGAAAATTTACAATACAACGATGTGTGAGATTCTACATGTGTACCTTATTGAACACTAACGATACAACACTGTGTGAGAATCTACACTTGTAACTGATTGAAAACTAACGATACAATACCTTGTGAGTATCTTTAGGCATACCTTCTGGAAAACTAACTATACCACACTGTGTGAGAGACTAGACGTGTAACTTATTGAAAACTAACGATACAACCCTGAGTGAGAATCTACACGTGTTACTTCTTCAAAACAAAAATACAACACTGTGTGAGAATGTACATGTGCAACTTCTTGGAAAATACAAAACTGTGTGAGATTCTATACATGTACCTTATTGAAAACTAACGATACAGCTCTCTGTGAGTTTCAAAACGTGTACCAAATTGAAAACTAGCAATACAAGCTGTGTGAGAAAATACAGGTGTAACTTGCTGAAAACTGAAGATACAACAGTGTGTGATATTCTACACGTGCAACTTATTGAAAACTAAGCCTACAACGCTGTGTGATAGTCTACATGTGTACCTTATTGAAAACTAAATATACTACACTGTGTGAGAAACTACAAGTGTAACTTATTTAAAACTAAAGATACAACCCTGTGAGAGAATCTACACGTGTTACTTCTTCAAAACAAATGATAAAACGCTGTGTGATTATCTACACGTATAACTTACTGAAAACTAACGATACAACGTTGTGTCAGAATCTACTGGTGTACCTTATTGAAAACTAAAGAAACAATCCTGTTTTAGAATCTACACATGTACCTCATTGAAAACGAATGATACAAAACAGTTTGAGGATATGTCCGTTTAACCTCTTGGAAAATGTTAATACAAAACTCTGTGATAAACTACATGCGTAATTTCCTGAAAACTATGGAAACAACTCTGTGTGAGAATCTATAAGCGATACTACTTGAAAAACATCAATACAACACTGTGTGAGAAAATACATGGATAACTTCTTGAAAACTAATGATACAACGCTCTGTGAGATTCAACATGTGTACCCTATTGAATACTAGCAATCCAAGCTTTGTGAGAAAATACAGGTGTAACTTGCTGAAAAATGAAGATATAACAGTGTGTGATATTCTACATGTGCAACTTATTGAAAACTAAGCCTACAACGCTGTGTGATAGTATACATGTGTACCTTATTGAAAACTAAAGATACTACCCTGTGTGAGAAACTACAAGTGTAACTTATTGAAAATTAAAGATACAACAGCGTGAGATTCTACACGTTATTTCTTTAAAACAATCTACAATTGTAACTTATTGAACACAAAAGATACAACACTGTGTAAGTATCTACATGTGCAACTTATTGAAAAATAACAATACAACACTGTGTGATAATTTATACGTGTACCTTATTGAAAACTAACGATAAAAAGCTGTGTGATTCTACATGTGTATTTTATTGAAATCTAAATATATAACACTGTGTGAGAATCTACATGCTTAACTTATGGAAAACTAAGGATGCAACAATGTGTGAGGAACTATATGTGTAACTTATGGAATACTAACGATATAATACATGTAACTTCTTCAAAACTCGCCTTATAACCTTGTGTGAGAAACTACATGTGTAACTTCTTGGAAACTTTCGATAAAACACTATGTGAGAAATTTCATGCTTAACTTGTTGAAAACTAATGAAACAACACTGTGAGAGAATTTATAAGTGATACTTCCTGAAAACCGTCAGTACAACACTATCTGAGGAACTACATATATAACTTCTTGCAAACTAACGATACAAACCTTTGTGAGTTTCTACACGTGTGCCTTAATGAAAGCTGTGTGAAATTTAACACGTGTCCCTTATTGAAAACTAGTAATACAAGCTATGTGAGAATGTACAGGTGTAACTTATTTACAACTACAGATACAGCACTGTGTGTCTACACTTGTAACTTATTGAAAACTAAAGATACAAAGCTGTGAGAGAATCTACATGTGTTACTTATTGAAAATTAACGATACAAAAGTGTATGAGATTCTACATGTGCAACTTTTTGACAAATAACCCTTCAACGCTGTGTGATAATCAGCAAGTGTCCCTGATTGAAAACTAACAATACATTGCTCTGTGAGATTCAACACGTGTACCTTATAGAAAACTAACAATACAAAGATTGTGAGAATCTACACGTGTACCTTATTGAAAACTAATGATGCAATGCTGTATGAAAATCTACAATTGTGACTAATTGAAAATTAAAGACCCAACACTGTCTGAGATTCTACACGTGTAAATTATTGAAAACTAACGACACAACACAGTTTGCGATTCTACACGTGTAACTTATTGAATACTAATTGTGGAAAGCTGTGTGAGAGTCTACACGTGTACATTATTGAAAATTAATGATACAACAAAGTGTGTAATTCTACACGTGTACCTTATTGAAAACTAACATAACTATGCTGTATGAGATTCTACACGTGTACTGTATTGAAAATAAACGATACAAAGCTGTGTGAGAATCTGCAGGTGTAACTTATTGAAAACTAAAGATACAACACAGTTTAAGAATCTGACAGTGTAATTTCTTGGAAAATATTGACACAACACACTGTGAGAAACTACATGTGTAATTTCATGAAAACAAACGATACAACACTGTGTTAGAATCCACACGTGTACGCTATTGAAAACTAAAGATATAACACTGTGTGAGATTCTACACGTGTAACTTTTTGAAAAATACGACACAATGCTGTGTGAGAATCTGAAAGTGTAACTTATTAAAAACTAAAGATACAATACTGTGTAATATCTACATGAGGACCTTGTTGAAAACTAAAGATACAACGCTATGAGAGAATCTACACGTGTACCTATTGAAAACTGACGATACAACAGTATGTGAGATTCAACACGTGTACTAACAATACAATGCTGTGAGAGAATCTATATGTGTACCATATAGATAACTAACAATACAACAATATGTGAGAATCTATAAGTGTAACTACTTGAAAAGAAGCAATACAACACTGTGTGAGAATCTACATGCGTATATTCATGAAAACTAATGATACAATGCTGTGTGAGATTCTAAACGTGTACATTATTGAAAACTAAAGATACAACACTGTGTGAGATTTTACACATGGACATTATTGAAACTAATGATGCAATGCTTTGTGAGAATCTACAAGTGTAACTTATTGAAAACTAATGATACAACAGTGTGTGAGATACTACACGTGCAACTTATTGACAAGTAACTGTACAATGCTGTGTGATACTCAAGAAGTTTACCTTATTGAAAACGAAGTATACAAAGATGTGTTAGAATCTACACATATACCTTATTGAAAATTAACGATACAATACTGTGTGACAATCTACACTTGTAGCTTATTGAAAACCAACGCTACAAAGCTGTGAGAATCCACAGATATACCTCATTGAAAACAAACGTTACAACGCTGTGTGATATTCTACATGTGTACCTTACTGAAAACTAATGATACAATGCTGTGTGAGAATCTACAGGTGTAATTATTGAAAACTAACGATCCAACACTGTGTGAGAATCTATACGTGTAAATTATTGAAAACTAACGACACAACATTGTGTGTGATTCTACATGTGTAACTTATTGAAAACTAATGATACAACTCTGTGTGAGAATCTACATGTGTACCTTATTGAAAACTAACGATTCAATGCTGTGTGAGATTCTACACGTGTACCTTATTGAAAACTAATGATACAACAAGGTATAAGATTCTACATTTGTACCTTTTTGAAAACTATGACACAATGCTGTGAGAGCATCTACACGTGTACCTATTGAAAACTAACGATACAACAATGTGTGAGATTCAAAACGTGTACATTATTGGAAACTAAAGATACAATGCTGCGTGAGATTCTACATGTGTACCTTATTGAAAACTAAAGATGCAATGCTTTGTGAGTATCTACAGGTGTAATTTATTGAAAACTAACAATCCAAGACTGTAGGAGAATCTTCACGTGTAAATTATTGAAAATTAATGACACAACACAGTGTGAGATTCTATATTTGTAACTAATTGAAAAGTAATGCTACAAATCTGTGTGATAATCTACATGTGTAACTTATTGAAAACTAATGATACAACACTGTATATGATTCTACATGTGTACCGTATGGAAAAAAAATGATACAAAGCTGTGTGAGAATATACAAGTGTAACTTATTGAAAACCAAAGATATCTGTCTTCATGTGCCTATAGCACAAAGAGAGATGCTCTCTCAGCCTGGACTCTTAGGGGAGTGCCTTGACCCTACCAAGAGTAAAATGACAGACACTAGATATCCCCTATGTGGAAGGATTTGGCAATAGGGTGGGAGGGAGGGGGGAAGGGGAGAGCGGGAGGAGGGGAGGGAGAGGGAACTGGGATTGACATATAAAACAAGATATTTAAAATTAAAATAAAAAATGATAAAATTTAAAAAAAAGAAAACCAAAGATATAACACAGTTTAAGTATCTACCCATGTAACTTCTTGGAAACTACTGACACAACACTTTGTGAGAAACTACATTCATAATTTCTTGAAAACTAATGATACAACACAGTGTGAGAATGTACACGTTTACCTCATTGAAAACTAACAATACAACACTGTGTGAGATTCTACATGTGTAACTTTTTGAAAACTACGACACAACACTGTGTGAGGATCTACAGGTATAACTTATTGAAAATTTGTTGCGGGAAGTCCTGTTCATTTGTCAATAAATCACTGCTAGCCAATAGGAATCTAGATAGGTGGGACTAGGAGTCCAGGAGGACATTGGGTGGGAAGCACAAGAGTCGAGATGTAACTCCATGGGGTAGGAAGCCCGGAAACTTCTCCTGTATGAGATATACTTAGATTAACAATTATGGCGTAATTACTTAAGTCAGACCTAGCCAGTAAGAAACAAGGCCAACAGCTTCAAAATTAATATAGCCTTCTGTGTGTTCATTTGGGACTGATGCGGCTAGGGAACCAGGCAGAAGGGATGGCTTCTCTCAAGGAAAATATTTCCCTTTACAAAAACTAAAGATAAATGATGTGTAATTATCTACACTTGTACCTTATTGAAAAGTAAAGATACAATGCTGTGTGAGAATCTACACCTGTACCTATTGAAAACTAACGATACAACAGTGTGTGAGATTCAACACGTGTACCTCATCGAAAACTAACAATGCAATGCTGTGTGAGTATCTACATGTGTACCTTTTGGTAACTACGGTTACAACAATGTGTGAGAATCGATAAGTGTAACTAATTAAAAACAAGCTATACATCAAAATGTGTAAATTCGTTAAATTAAGGATACATTGCTGTGTGAGATTCTACATGTGTACATAATGGAAAACTAAAGATAAAACGCTGTGTGATTCTACACGTGCACCTTATTGAAAACTAATTTACAACAGTGTGTGAGATTCTACACGTGCAACTTATTGCCAAATAACTGTACAACACTGTGTAATAATCAACAAGTGTACCTTATTGAAAACTAACTATACGATGCTGGGTGAGATTCAACCCGTGTACCTTATTGAAAACTAACAATACAAAGATGTGTGTGAATTTACACATGTACCTTATTTAAAACTAAGGATACAGCCATGTGTGGGAATCTACACGTGTACCTTATTGAAAACTAATGATACAACACAGTTTGAGAATCTACCAGAGTAACTTCTTGGAAAATAACGATACAACACTGTGTGAGAAACTACATGGGTAATTTCTTGAAAACTAGCGATAAAACACTGTTTGAGAAGGTACATGCATAGCTTCTTGAAAACTAACGATACAACACTGTGTGAGATTCTACACGTGTACCTTATTGAAAACTAACAGCACAACTGTGAGTGATAATCTACAGTTGTAACATATTGAAATCTAAAGATACATTGTGTTAGTATCTACACGTGTAACATATTGAAAACTAACAATACAACACAGTTTAAGTATCTACCCGTGTAACTTTATGGAAAATATCGACACAACACTGTGTGAGAAGCTACATGTGTATTCTAACGATACAATACTGTGTGAGAATCTACACGTGTAACTTATTGAAAACTAAGGATCCAATACTTTGTGAGACTATGTAAGAGTAACTTCTTGAAAACTAGCCTTATAACCTTGTCTGAGAAACTGCATGTGTAACTACTTCGAAACTATTCACACAAAACTATGTGAGAAACTACATGAGTATCTTGTTGAAAACAAATGAAACAAACAACTCTTGTGTGAGAATCTAAAACCGATACTTCTTGAAAACTGTCAATACAACAATGTGTGAGGAACTACATGTGTATCTTCTTGAAAACTAATGATACAACGCTGTGTGAGATTCTAAACATGTACCTTATTTAAAACTAACAATACAACGTAATTTGAGATTCAACACGTGTCCCTTATTGAAAAGTGGCAATACAAGCTGTGTGAGAATCTACAGGTGTAACTTATTGACAAATAAAGATACATGACTTTGTAAGTTTCTACACTTGTACCTTATTGAAAACTAAAGATACAACGCTGTGAGAGAAAACACACATGAACCTTATTGGAAACTAACGATAAAACAATGTGTGAGATTCTACATGTGCAACTCATTGCCAACTAACAATACAAGGCTGTGTGATAATCTACAAGTGTACCTTATTGAAAACTAACAATACAAAGTGTGTGAGAATCTACACGTGCACCTTAACGAATACTATTGATACAACACTCTTTGAGAAACTACACATTTAACTTCTTAAAACTAACGATACATCACTGTGTGAGAATCTACACGTGTTCCTTCTTCAAAACTAACGATACAACACTGTGTGAGAAACTACATGTGTATCTTTTTGAAACCTAAGGACACAAAACTTTATGAGAATCTCAAGCAACACCACTTGAAAACCATCAATACAAAACTGGGTGACTACACATGTATCTTATTGAAAACTAACGATACATCTTGTGACAATCGATATGTGTACCTACTTGAAAACAAGCGATACAACATTGTGTGAGCAACTATATGCGTAAATTCTTGAAAACTAACGAATCCACGCTGTGTGTGTTTCTATACTTGTACCTTATTGAAAACTAATGATACAACACAGTTTGAGTATCTACTCGCGTAACTTCTCAGAAAATAACGATACACCACTTCATGAGAAACTACATGCATAATTCCTTGAAAACTACTGATACAAAACTGTGTGAGAATCAATAAGTGTAACTACTTGAAAACGAGCAATATAATACTGTGTGAGAAAGTACATGCATAGCTTCTTTAAAGGAAACTATACGAAGCTGTGTGAGATTCAACACGTGTACCTTATTGAAAAATATCCGCAAAACTCTAAAGATACAACACTGTGTAACTATGTACACATGTAACTTACTGAACACTAATGCTACAACGTTGTGTGATAATCTACACGTGTAACTTATTGGGAGTTAAGGATACAACTCTGTGTGAGATTCTACATGTTTAAGTTATTGAAAACTAACAATACAACACTGTGTGAAAAATTAATGTGTAACTAATGATATAACACTGTGTAAGAATCTACACATGTAACATCTTCAAAACTAGCCTTATAATCTTTTGTGAGAAACTACAAGTGTAACTTCTTGGAAACTATCGATAAAACATGTGTGAGAAACTACATGCATAACTTGTTGAAAATAAACGACACAACTCAGTTTTAGAATCTCTAAGCAATACTTCTTGAAAACCATCAATACGACACTGTGTGAGGAACTACATTTGTAACTTCTTAAACCTAACGATACTAGCCTGTGTGAGATTCTACACGTGTGTCTTATTGAAAACAAAAGATACAATGCAGTGTGAGATTCAACACGTGCACCTTTTTAAAAATTAACTATACAACACTTTGTGAGATTCTGCACGTGTACCTTTTTGATAACTAAATTCAAAACTCTCTGTGAGAATCTACAGATGTAACATATTGAAAAGTAAAGATACAACACAGTTTAAGAATCTACCCGTGTAACTTGGAAACTATTTACAAAACATTGTGTGAGAAACTACATGTTATTTCTTGTAAACTAACGACACAACGCTGTGTGAGAATCTATATGAGTACCTTATTGATAACTAACGATACAAAAATGTGTGAGAATCTATTAGTGTAAATACTTTAAAACAAGCAATACAACAGTGTATGAGAAACTACATGCATAAATTCTTGAAAACTAACGATACAATGGTGTGTAAGTTTCTACACGTGTACCTTATTGAAAAGTAATGATGCAATGCTATGTGAGCATCTACTGGTCTAACTTATTGAAACTAACGATCCAACACTGAGTGAGAATCTACACATATAACTTATTCCAAATTAAAGACACAACACTTTGTGCGATTCTACCCATGCAACTTATTGAAAACAAACTATACAACGATGTGTGAGTATCTACACGTGTACTTGATTGGAAACTAATGATACAACACAGTTTAAGTATCTACCCGTGTAACTTCTTGGAAACTATCGATACAACACTGTGTGAGAAACTACATGCATAATTTCTTGAAACCTAACGATACAACACTGTGTGAGAATTTACACTTGTAACTTATTGAAAACAACGATACAATACTTTGATAAAATCTGTAAGCATAACTTCTTGAACACTAATGACACAACCCTGTGTGCGATTCTATATGTGTAACTAATTGAAAAGCTATGTGAGAATATACAGGTGTAACTTATTGAAAACTAACTATACAACAGTGTGTGATATTCTAATAGTGCAACTTATTGAAAGCTAAAGCTACAACGCTGTGTGTGATTCATCAGGTGTACCACATCGAAAACTAATGATACAACGCTGTTTGAGAATCTATATGTTTATCTAATTGATACCTAAGGTTCAACAAATTGTGAGAATCTATAAATGTAACTACTTGAAAACAAGAGATACAACACTGTGTGAGAAACTACATGCATAAATTCTTGAAAACTAACGATACAATTCTGTGGGAGATTCTACAGGTGTACCTTTTTGAAAACTAATGCTACAATGCTGTGCGATAATCTACACATGTACCTTATCGAAAACTAACAAAACAACGCTGTGTGAGAATCTAGAATACTATCTAATTGAAAACAAGCAAGACAACACTGTGTAACTATCTACACGTATAACTTATTAAAAAATAAAGATACAACGCTGTGTTAGAATCTACACGTGTAACTTATTGAAATCTAACGACACACTATGTGAGATTCTACACGTGTACCTTTTTGAAAACTAACGACAAGACACTGGGTGAGAATCTACAGGTGTAACTTATTGAAAAATAAGGATACAACCCTGTGCAAGTATCTACTCTACATGTGTAACTTATTGAAAACTAAATATACAATGCTGTGTGAGAATCTACTCATGTAACTTACATAAAAATAACGATACAACAATGTGTCAGATTCTGCACGTGCAAATTATTGAAAACTAATGAAAAAACACTGTCTGAGAATCTGCACGTGTTACTTACTGAAAATTAAAGATACAACACACTGTGAGAATCTCCAGGTGTATCTTATTGAAAAGTAATTGTACGACCCTCTGTTTAAATCTATATTTGTAACTTTCTGAAAATCTACATGTCTAACTTCTGGAAAACTAACTATAAAGAACTGTTTAAGAAGATGAATGTGTAACTTATTGAAAACTAATGATACAACACAGTGTGAGAAACTACATGTGTAACTTCTTGAAAGCTAACGATAAAAAGCTGCCTGAACATCTATACTTGTAACTTATTGAAAACAAAGGAAACAACGTAACTTCTTGAATTCTAACTATATAACACTGTGTGAGAATCTCCATGTGTAACTTATTAAAACTAACAACACCACACTGTTTGAGAAAACATATCAGTAACATCTTGAAAACTAGTGATACAACACTATCAGGGAATCTGCATCTGTAACATCTTAAAAACAAGCGATACAACACTGTGTGTATACCTATATGTGTAACTTCTCTCCATCTTATGAAAAAAACTCTGAGTTCTAAACTGAATGCATAACTTCTTGAAAACTAACGAAATAACTCTGTGTGAGAAACTGCATTAGTAACGTTTGGAAAACTAGTGATACAAAACTGTCGGGGAATCTACACGTGTAACTTATTGAATATTAAAGATACGATGCTGTGAGAGAATCTACACATATAACGTATTTTAAACAAATGATACAAAACTGTGTGAGAATCCATAAGCATAACTCCTTGAAGACTAATGATACATCACTGTCTTGAGAATCTACACGCGTAACCTATTAAAAACTAACGATACAAAACAGTCTGAGAATCTACACGTGTAAACTATTGAAAATTAATGATACAACACTATCTGAGAATCTACATGTGATACAACACTGTGTGAGAAAATACACGTATATCTTATTGAAGAGTAAAAATACAAGCCTATGTTTGAATCTATATGCATAAATTCTTGAAAATAAAGGTCACAACACTGTCTGAGAATCAACAAGTGCAACTTATTGAAAATTGAAGATACACGACTTTGTGAGAATCTACACGAGTATCTTATTAAAAACAATCTATACAACACTGTCTGAGAATATACACGTGTAAATTATTGAAAATTAATGATACAACACTGTCTGAGAATCTACACGTGTAACTAGTTGAAAATTAACGAGACAGCACAGTCTGAGAATCTCCAAGTGTAACTTATTGAAAACTAATGATACAACACTGTGTGAGAAACTACACGTGTATCTTATTGAAAAGTAACGATACAAGCCTGTGTTTGAATCTATATGGATAACTTCTTGAAAAAAAGCATAAAATACTCTCTGAGAACCTACACGTGTAACTTCTTGATATCTAATGATACAACACAGTGTGAGAAACTGCATGTTACCTTCTTGAAAACTAATGATACAACACAGTGTGAGAAACTTCATGAGTAACGTCTTGAAATCAAATCGTACAAATCTGCCTGTACATCTATACACTTATCTGATTGATAACAAAGCAAAAATCACTTTGTAGGAAGCTATGCGAGTAACACCTTGAAAACAAACCATACAACATGCTGTGAGAATGTTTATTCGTAACCTATTGAAAAATTACAATACAACATGGTGAGAGAATCTATATGTGCAACTCCTTAAAAACAAACAATACAACACTGTCTGGGAATCTACACTTGTATCTTATTGAAAAGAAACAAATCAACACTGTCTGAGAATCTACACTGTATCTTATTGAAAATAAACGATACAACATTGTTTGAGAATCAACACATATAACATATTGAATATTAAGGAACCAACACTGTTTGAGAAGCCACACAAATAACTTATTAAAAACTAACTATACAACACTGAGTGAGAATCTATATATGTAAGTCCTTGAAAACTGATGATACAACACGCTTTGAGATTCTCCACGTGTAACTTATAAAAACTAATGTCACAATACTCCGTGAGGAACTACATGTGTAACTTCTTGAAAACTAACAATACAACACTGTGAGAGAATCTACATGTGCAACTTCTTACGAACAAATGATACAACACTGTGTGAGTGTCTTTGTGCTTATCTTCTTGAAAACTAATGATACAGCACTGTGTGAGAATCGATCTATGTAATGTTTTGAAATCTAACGATACAGCTCTGAGTTCTAAACTGAATGCATATCTTCTTAAAACTAACAGATAATTCTGTGTGAGAAACCACATTAGTAACTTCTGGAAAACTAAAGATACAACAATGTCTGAGAATCTACATCTGTAACATATTGACAACTAATGACATAACTCTGTGTGAGAATCTATAAGCGTAAATTCTTGAAAATTAATGATACAACACTGTCTTGAGAATCTACACGTGTAAATTCTTGAAAGATAACGACACAACACGGAGTGAGAATCAAATATGTAAGTTCTTTAAAACTAACGATACAACACAGTGTGAGTATCTCCACATGTAACTTACAAAAATTAACGATACAAAATTCTGTGAGAAAATACATGTGTAGCTTTTTGAAAACTAACAATACAACACTGTGAGAGAATCCACATGTGTAACTTCTTACAAACAAATGATAAAACACTGTGTGATTATCTATGTGTGTAACTTCTTGAAAACTAATGATACAGTACTATATGAGAATCTATCTATGTAACGTTTTGAAATCTAACGATACAGCTCTGACTTTTAAACTGAATGTATAACTTCTATAAAACTAACGAATACCTCTGTGTTAGAATAAACATTAATAACTTCTGGAAAACTAACGATACAACACTGTCTGAGAATCTACACGTGTAACTTTTTGAACATTAAAGATACAACACTGCCTGAAAAGCTACACGTGTAACATATTGAAAACTAATGACACAACACTGTGTGAAAATCTATAAGCATAACTTCTTGCACACTAACAATACAAAACTGAGTGAGAATCGAAATACATAAGTTCTTGAAAACTAACGATACAACACAGTGTTATCATCTACTCGTGTAACTTATAAAAAGTAACGACACAACAGTTTGAGAAACTACATGTGTAACATCCTGAAAACTAAAGATACAAAACTGAGAAAATCTACATCTTCAACTTGTTAAAAACAATCGTTACAACAATGTTTGGGTATCTATGTGCTTAACGTCTTTAAAAATAAAGATACAGCACTGTGTGAGAATCTGTATACATAAATTCTTGAAATCTAATGATTAAACTCTGAGCTCTAAACTGAATGCATTATGTCTTGAAAATTAACGATATAACACTGTGTGAGAATATACAGCCCAGCGAGTCCAGCATCAGGTGAGTTTGGGTCTCCGGCGGGGACCGCCGCCCTTCCCCCATGCCCCTTGATCTTCGGGGCTCGCCCCCAGCATCCAGAAGACCCGCCCACACAGGAAAGACATCAGCCCCTCCAAGACCCCAACCCCAGCGAGTCCAGCTTCAGGAAAGAAATCAGCCCCTCCAAGACGCCAACCCCAGCGAGTCCAGCTTCAGGAAAGACATCAGCCCTTCCACGACACCAACCCCATTGAGGCCAGCTTCAGGAAAGACATCACCCCTACCAGGATCCAAACTCCGTGTCAGCATCCCCAGCTTCAGCTGCAGGAAGGAAGGAGACCAGTGGAGACAGAAAGACGCCACCAGCTCCCACTGAAAGAAGAGATGGGAAGAAGACAGAATAGGAGATCACTCAGCAATAGAAACACAAACATGACCCCACCAGAATCCAGGGATCCAAAACCAGCAAGACCCAAAAAGAGGAGACAGACCTTAAAAATTATTTCATGAAGATGATGGAGACCCTCAAAGAAGAAAGAAGGAAATCCCTTAAAGAAATAGAAGTAAAAACAAACAAAAAATCAATGAAATGGGGGAAAATTCAAGAAATAAACAAATCTCTCAAAGAATCTAAAGAGCAACAAGAAAGAACAAACAAAAAAATGAAAGAAACAACTCAAACAGTTGAAGGATTGAAAGCTGAAATAGAAACGATAAAGAAAACACAGAATGAAGAGATGCAGGAAATAGAAAAGCTGGGTAAACGATCAGGAACTACAGATGCAACTGTCACCAATAGAATACAAGTGAGAGAAGAGAGAATCTCAGGTGTTGAAGACTCATTAGAGGATATAGAGTCGTCAACCAAAGAAAATCTCAAAACCAACAAATCCTTAACACAAAATATCCAGGAAATATGGGACACCGTGAAGAAACCAAACCTGAGAATAATAGGTATAGAAGTAGGTGAAGAAATTCAACTTAAAGCTACAGAAAGTACAAGCATCTTACAGAACACCAAATAGGCAGGACCAGAAAAAAAAGTCACCTCACCATATAATAATCAAAACATCAAACCTAAAGAGTAAAGAGAAAATAATAAGAGCAGCTAAAGAAAAAGGCCAAGTAACATACAAAGGCAGACCTATCTGAATTACACCTGACTTCTCAATGGAAACGATGAAAGCCAGAAGATCCTGGACAGATGTCCTAAAAACGCTAAGGGAACAAGGATGCCAGCCCATACTACTATATCCAGCAAAGCTCTCAATTACCATAGATGGAGAAAACAAAATATTCCATGACAACGCCAGATTTAAAAAATACGTATCCATGAATCCAGCTCTACAGAAAATGCTAGAATTTAAACCTAGAGCCAAGGAAGATAACTACATTCAAAAAGACACACGCAATATATAACCACACTTTACAAAACACCAAAAGAAAAAGGGAGGAGAAACTACACAAAATAACTTCATAACAATAAATCAAGCACAAACAAGGATCACCAATCAATGCTGCTTAATATCGCTCAATATCAACAGTGTCAACTTGCCTATAAAAAGACACAGACTAGCAGAATGGATATGAAGACAGAACCCTTCCTTCTGCTGCATACAAGAAACACATCTCAGCATCAAAGACAGACTTTATCTCAGAGTAAAGGGTTGGGAAAAGATCTTCCAATCAAACGGTCCCAAGAAACAAGCGGGTGTAGCAATCCTAATATCTAACAAATTAGACTTCAAATTAAAATCAATCAAAAGAGAAGAAGAAGGACACTTCATATTCATCAAAGGAAAAATACATCAAGACGAAGTCTCAATTTTAAACATCTACGCCCCAAATACAAACGCACCTACATTCGTGAAAGAAACATTAGTAAAGCTCAAAATGCACATAAAATCTCACACACTAATAGTAGGAGACTTCAACACTCTGCTCTCACCGCTAGACAGGACCTCCAGACAGAAACTTAACAAAGAAACAAAAGAACTAATAGAAGTTATGACCCAACAGGGTTTAACAGACATCTATAGAACATTCCACCCAAATACAAAGGAATATATCTTCTTCTTGGCACCACATGGAACCTTCTCTAAAATTGACCACATAATAGGAAACACAGCAAATCTCCACAGATACAAAAAAACTGGAATAACCCCCTGCATCTTATCAGACCACCGTGTATTAACATTAGAATTCAACAATAACACAAATCGCAGAAACCCTACAAACTCATGGAGATTGAACAATGCACAATTGCACCATCCCTGGGTAAAGGAACAAATAAAAAAGAAATTAAAGACTTCCTCGATTTCAATGAGAATGAAGACACAACATACACAAACTTATGGGACACTTTGAAAGCAGTGCTGAGAGGAAAGTTTATAGCACTAAGTGCCCACATGAGAAAACTGGAGAACAGTCATACTAGAGAATTAATAGCACAGCTGAATGTTCTAGAACAGAAAGAAGCAAACTCCCCCAGGAGGAGCAGATGCCAGGAAATAAATTGAGGCCTGAAAACAATCAAGTAGAAACCAGAAAAACACTGAGGAGAATCAATGAAACAAAGAGTTGGTTCTTCGAGAAAATCAACAAAATAGGTAAACCTCTGTCCAAACTAACCAAAAGACATAGGGAGAGCATGCTAATTAACAAAATCAGGGATGAAAAAGGGGACATAACAACAGACTCTGAGGAAATCCAGAGAATCATCAGGGCATACTTTGAAAATCTGTACTCCACAAAATTTAAAAATTTAAAGGAAATGGACAATTTCCTGGATAGATATCACTTGCCAAAACTAAACCAAGAACAGATAAACAATCTAAGCAGACCTATAACCCCTAATGAAATAGAAGTCATCAAAAGTCTCCCAAACAAAAAAAGCCCAGGCACAGATGGCTTCAGTGCAGAATTCTACCAGAAATTCAAAGAAGAGCTAATTCCAATACTCCTCAAAGTATTCCACACAATAGAAGCAGGAGGCTCACTGCCAAACTCTTTCTACGAGGCTACAATTACCTTGATACCTAAGTCGCACAAAGACACAACTAAGAAAGAGTCTAATTTCCCTCATGATCATTGATGCAAAAATACTCCATAAAATACTCGCAAACCGGATTCAAGAAAACATCAGAAAAATAATCCACCATGATCAAGTAGGCTTCATCCAAGGAATGCAGGGATGGTTCAACATTAGAAAATCTATCAATGTAATCCACCATATTAACAATCTGCAAAAGAAAAAACACATGATCATCTCACTAGATGCTGTAAAAGCCTTTGACAAAATCCAGCACCCCTTCATGATAACGGTCCTAGAGAGATCAGGGATAACAAGAATGTACTTGAATATAATAAAAGCAACACACAGTAAACCAACAGCTAACATCAAACTAAATGGAGAGAAACTCAAAGCAATTCCTCTAAAATCAGGAACAAGACAAGGCTGTCCACACTCTCCATATCTCTTCAATATTTTACTTGAATTTCTAGCTTCAGCAATAAGATTACAAAAGGAGATAAAGTGGATACAAATAGGAAACGAAGAAGTCAAACTTTCACTAGTTGCAGATGATATGATAGTTTACTAAGTGACCCTAAAAACTCCGCAAGGTTACTCCTAGAGCTGATAAACACCTTCAGCAATGTGGCAGGATACAAGATAAACTCAAAAAATCAGTGGCCCTATTATATACAGATGATGAAGTGACTGAGAAAGAAATCAGAGAAACATCACCCTTTACAATAGCCATAAACAGCATCAAATATCTGGGGATAATGTTAACCAAGGAAGTTAAAGACATGTATATCAAGAACTTTGTGTCTTTAAAAAAGAAACCAAAGAAGATACCATAAAATGGAAAGATCTCCCATGCTCTTGGATTGGTAGGATCAACATAATAAAAATGGCAATCTTGCGAAAAGCAGTCTACATATTCAATGCACTCCCTATCAAAATTCCATCACAATTCTTCGAGGACCTGGAAAGAACAGTAATCAACTTTATATGGAAAAACAAAAGGCCCAGGATAGCCAAAACATCCCTATACAATAAAGGAACTTCAGGAGGCATCACCATACCTGACTGAACTTCCACTGATAGAGAGTCTGGGAAACAGGAAAAAAGCCTAAAAGATATGCATATATGCATAGTACCCAAGAGAAGAGGATTGAGCCAAGATCCTCTGAATGATTGGGGAACACGGCGAGGGGCGGGGGGAGTGGGACCTGGGAAGAGAGAAGGGATGAAGAGGAAGAGAGTTGGTCACGGGGGAACAGGAAGTTGAGGGGGAATCATAGGATCGAATACAGATCAGGGACCAGAGTGACCTCGAGTGATCTAAAGGGATAACACCAATTGGCAAGCTAAGCAATAGTGGAGAGACCACCTCGAATGCGCATCCCTGATAATGAACTTGATGTCTATAACCACCCGGGAGCCTTCATCCTGTGACTGATGGAAGCAGAGGCAAACACACAATTAATCACTGAACTGAACCCAAGGAACCCAGTGACAGAGAGAGAAGAATGATGAGCAAATTGGCAAAGAATGGGCTGGCAAAACCATCAGAGACAGCTGGTCTGAACAGGGCAGAGCTCTTGGACCTCAGACTCTCAGTGGGGAGGCCATCATGGGACTGCTCTGGACCCTCCAAATGTGAGTGTCAGCGAGAAGGACTGGGCTACCTATGGGGCCCTGAGCTGTGGATCACTGTCTATGCCTGGTATACAAACAGTCTTCGTGTGCATATAGCACAAAGAGGGATGCTCTCCCAGCCTGGACTCTCAGGGGAGGGCCTGGACCCTACCCAGAATAAAATGACAGACTCTAGATATCCCCATGTGGAAGGATTTCACAATAGCGTTGGAGGTTGTGGGGGAAGGGGAGTGTGGGAAGAGGGGTGGGAGAGGGAACTGGGATTGATATGTAAAACAAGCTATTTAAAATTAAAATAAATATACAGGTTATAATGTATTGAAAATTAACGAAACACCACTGTCTGAGAATCTACACGTGTAACTTATTTAAAACTAATGATACATCACTGTGTGAGAAACTATATGTGTAACTACTTGAAAACTAACGAACTCAAGAAAGCCAGTAACAGAGAGGGAGGACTGATGACCAAAGGGATTAAGAATGGGCTGTTTTAAGCCCCAGAAACAGCTGACAAGACAAAGGTTAACTCTTGAATTCCAGGCATCAGCCTGGGAATCCAGCATGGGACTGATCAAGGCCCCCTGAATCTGGGTGTCAGTGAGGAGGACTACGGAATCTATTGAGCCTTGGGCAGCAGATCAGTACCCATCCCAACTATACACATGGACTTTAGACTCCCATAGAACAATGTGAGGTGCACTCTCACCCTGAACTCTTGGGGAAGGGTCTAGGCCCTGCCCTATATGAAATGACAGACTATGGACACACCCATGGAGGGCCTCACCCTCCCTGGGGGAATGAGGGGATAATGGGGGGGTTGGGGAGAGGGCACGGGAGGAGGGGAGGGAATGGCAGAGGTACCTGGAACTGACTTGTGAAGCAACCTTGTTTCATATCTAAATTTAAACTGGAAAATAAAATATAAAAAAAGAAAACTAATGATATAACACTGTGTGAGAAACTACATGTGCATCTACTTGAAATCTAACGATAAAACATTGTGTGAGAATCCACATGTGTAACTTATCGAAAACAATCTATACAACACTTACTGAGAGTCTACATAGGTAAGTTCTTGAAAACTAATGATACAACACAGTGTGAAAATCTCCACGTGTAAATTATAAAAATTAACGACACAACAGTTTTAGAAACTACATGTGTAACATCTTCAAAATTAACGATACAATACTGTGAGAGAACTCACATGTATAACTTCTTAAACATAAATGATACAACACTGTGTGAGTATCTATGTGTAACTTCTTGAAAACTAAAGATACAGGACTGTTTGAGAGTCTATCTACATAATTTTTTAAATCAAACGATACAACTATGAGTTCTAAACTGAATGCATATCTTCTTGAAATCTAACAAAATAACTCTGTGTGAGAAACTACAGTAGTGAATTCTAGAAAACTAACGATGGAACACTATCTGGGAATCTACAAGGGTAACTTATTGAAAATTAACGATACAACACTGTGTGAGAATCTACACTTATAACTTATTGAAAATTATCGATACAACACTGTCGGAGAAACTACATGTGTAACTACTTGAAAACTAATGAAACAACACTGTCTGAGAATCAACTCATGTATCTTACTGATAAGTAATGACGAACACTGTTTGAATCTATATGTGTAAATTCTTAAAAATAAAGGACACAACAATGTCGGAGAATCTACACGTGCAACTTATTGAAAATTAAAGATAAAAAACTGTGTTTCAATCTGCATGCGTAACTTATTGAAAATTAGTTAAACAATACTGTCTGAGAATCTACACATGTAACTTATTGAAAATTAACGATACAACACTGTGTGAGAATCTACACGTGAAAGCTATTGAAAATTATCTATACAACACTGTGTATGAATCTATATGAAAATTAATGGTGCATAACTAATTGAAAATAAAGGATACAACACTGAGATTTTACACATGTAACTTATTGAAAATTAATGACACAACACTGTGTGAGTATCTACATGTGTATCTTACTGAAAACTAAAGATACAAGGCTGTGTGAGAATCTTCACGTGTAACATATTGAAAACTAATGATACAATATTGTGTGAGATTTTACTCGTGCAACCTATTGAAAACTAAAATACAAAGCTGTGTGATAATCTACAAGTGTAACGTATTGGAAACTAACGTTAAACGCTGTGTGAGATTCAACACCTGTACCATATTGAAAACTAAAGATAAAACCCTGTGTGAGATTCTACATGTGTACCTAATTGATAACTAACGATACAACACGATGTGAGATTCTACACGTGTAATCATTGAAAACTAACCATACAAACCTGGGTAAGATTCACCATGAGGACCTTAGTTAAAACTAGCAATACAAGCTGTGTGAGAATCTACAGGTGTTACTAATTGAAAACTAAAAAGAAAACGCTATGTGAGCATCTACACGTGTAACTTATTGAAAACTAACAACACAATGCTGTGTGAGATTCTAACGTGTACCTTACTGAAAACTAACGAAACAACGATGTGTGAGATTCTACAGGTGTATCTTATTGAATACTGAAGATTCACCTCTGTGTGAGATTCTACACGTGTACCTAATTGATAAAAAACTATACAACAATGTATTAGAATCTATAAGTCTAAATACTTAAAAACACGTGATACAACACTGTGTGAGAAAGTACATGCTTAAATATTTGAAAACTAACTACACAACGATGTTTGTCTTTCTACATGTGTACCTTATTGAAAACAAACCATACAACACTGTGTGAGAATCTACACGTGTAAATTATGGAAAACTAATGACACAACACTGTGCACGATTCTACACATGTGATTTATTAAAAATTAACGCTACACCGTTGTGTGAGAATCTTCGCGTGTACCTAATTGAAAACAAAAGATACAACACAGTTTGAGAATCTACATGTGTAACTTATTGGAGAATATCGACACAACACTGTGTGAGAATCTACATGTGTAACTACTTGGAAACTATCAATAAAATACAGTGAGAAAATACATGCATATATTATTGAAAACTGATGACACAAAACTGTATGTGAATCTTAAGCGATACATCTTGAAAACAATCAACTCAACAATGTATGAGGAACTAAGTATATAACTTTTTGAAAACTAATGATACAACACTGTGTGGGAATCTATACGTGTACTCTATTGAAAACTAACGATACAATGATGTGTGAGAATCTACACGTGTAACTTACTGAAAATTTACGATGCAACACTGTGTGAGAAACTACATGTGTAATATATAAAAAAACTAACGATATAACACTATCTAAGAATCTACATATGTAACTTCTTTAAAACTAGCCTTACAACCATGTGTGAGAAACTCCATGTCTAACTTGTTGAAACCTAACCAAACAATACTGTGTGAGAAACGATAAGCGATTCTTCTTGAAAACCATCAATACAACACTGTGTGAGGAACTACATGGGTAACTTCTTGAAAACTAATGATACAACGCTGTGTGAGATTCAACAGTGTACCTTATTGAAAACTAGCAACATAAGCTTTGTGAGAATCTACAGGTGTAACTTATTAAAAACTAAATATACAACACTGTGTAAGTATCTACACCTGTAACTTATTGAATCTAACCATACAACACAGTTTAAGAATCTACGCGTGTGACTACCTGGAATCTATCGACACAACACTTTGTGAGAAACTACATGCGTAATTACTTGAAAACTAATGATACAACTCTGTGTGAGAATCTACACATGTAACTTATTGAAAAATCACGATACAACACTGTGTGAAATACTACACGTGTAACTTCTTGAAATCAAATGATACAACACTGTGTGAGAATCCACATTTGTTACTTCTTCAAAACTAATGATACAACACTGTGCGAGTATCTACATGTGTACCTTATTGAAAACTTACAATATAAGGTTGTTGTCGAGAATCTACACATGTACCTTAATGAAAAACAACAATACAACACTTTGTGAGAAACAACATGTGAAACATATGGAAAACTAACGATATAACACTGTGTGAGTATCTACACATGTAACTTCTTCAAAACTTAAAACCTTGTGTGAGAAACTACATCTGTCACTTCTTGGAATCTAGCGATACAACACTATGTGAGAAGCTAAATGCCTAACTTGTTGAAAACTAACAAACAATTCTGTGTGAGAATCTATAGGCGATACTTTTTGAAAACCATCAATACAACACTGTGTGAGGAAGTACATGTGAAAATTCTTGAAAACTAACGATACAACCCTGTGTGAGATTCTACACGTGTATCTTATTGAAAACTAATGATACAACAATGTGTGCGAAGCTACACGTACACCTTATTGAAAACTAATGATACAATGCTGGGTGAGAATCTACAGGTGTAACTTATTGAAAACTAACTATGCAATGATGTGTGAGATTCTACACCTGTACCTTATTGACAACTAACGATACAACGCTGTGAGAATATACACGTGTACCTTATTGATAAATAATGATACAACACTATTTGAGAATGTATAGGCATAACTACATGAAAACTAGTGCCTCTGGTGGCTTTGCTTCTGGGCCTGTGTTCCAGTGCCTTGGTGTCTCCTGGAAACTGCACAGAACTTTCAATCTCATCGGGAGCCAAACACCTGAGACTCCAGGGCTTCTTCCCCACCAATGATTCCAGGAAAACAGAGGAGCCAAGGAGACCAGGGGAGCAGCTGTTCTGGCAGCAGGATCAGGTATAACAGGACCTTCATTTGCACCTTTGTTCCAGTGCCTAGGGTTTACCTGGGAACTGCACAGAGCTTCCAATCTCAGATGGAGCCAAACACACCAGACTGCAGGACTTCTCTCCCAACAATGAGAATAGGAACTATAGGAGCCAGGGAGACCAGGGGACAGCTGTTCAGGTTTTGGGGGTCAGGTACAACAGGCCCTACTTCTGGGCCTGTGTTCCAGTGCCTGGGGATAGTGTGGGTACTGTACAGGGTTTCCAATCCCAGTGGGAGTTAAGCACCACAGATACCAGTTTTTCTCTCCCACCAACGAGACCTGGAAACTAGCTGACCCAGGGAGACCAGTGGACCAGATATTATGGAGGTTCCAGGAATCAGAAGAGAAAGGGAGACCAGGAGAGCATCTGTCCTGGTGGGAACAGGTAAAAGAGGTACTGCTTTTGGGCCTATTTTCCAGTGCCTGATATTTGCCTATGAACTGTACAGAGCTTCCAATCCAGGAGGGAGCCAAAACCCCAGACTCCAGGACTTCTCTCCCACCAAGGAGACCAGGAAACCATAGGAGCCAGGGAGACTAGAGGAACAGCTGTTCAGGTGGGATACAACAGGATCCAGCAAATTTTCCAGGGGACCAGGTGAGAAACTAAGTGCCCCAGATTCCTGTTCTTCTTCTCCACCCACAGGACAAGAACAAGGACAAGGAATAGAAGAACTACCAGACTATTGGACTTGCTAGCACCCACCAAAAGAACTCTGGTCCCATAACCACCATATATGACACCACCAGATTCTAGAGACTCCAAACCAGCAAGATTACAACATTCCAATGCAAACAAACAGAATAGAATGACCTTAAAGCCACTTTCATGAAAATGATAGAGGCCAAAAAGAGCATATAGGAAAATCCCTCAAAGAAACGTAAGAACAAACCAAACCAAAAAATGCAGAAAATAAAAGAAAAAACAAACCAAATAGTGCAGGAAATGGAAGAAGAAACAAGCAAAAAAATGCAAGAAATGGAAGAAAAAACGAAGCAAAAAACAAAAGAAATGAAAGAATAAACAAACCAAAAAAGGCAGGAAATGGAAGAAGAAACAAAGCAAAAATTGCAAGAAATGGAAAAAAACAAAATGGCTGAGAGGCACTTGAAGAAGCACTCAACATCCTTAGCCATCTGGGAAATGCAAATCAAAACAACTCTGAGATACCATCTCTCTCCTGTCAGAATGGCTAAAATCAAAAACACCAACGACAATTTATGCTGGAGAGGATGTGGTGAAAGCTGTGCACTCCTCTATTGCTGGTGGGAGTGGCAGCTTGTTCAGCCACTTTGGAAAACAGTATGGAGACTCCTCAAAAAAATGGGAGTAAACCTACCACAAGACCTCGCAACTCCATTCTTATGCATATATCCAAAAATGCCCATTCATACAACAAGGATGTCTGTAGCACTACGTTCATAGCAGCGTTATTTGTAATAGCCAGAACATGGAAGCAACCTAGATGCCCCTCAACCAAAGAGTGGATAGACAAAAAGTGGTATATTTATACAATGGAGTACTATTCAGCAGAAAAAAAACAATGGAATTCTGAGATTTGCAGGCAAATGGATGACACTTGAAGAAACCATCCTGAATGAGGTAACACAGTCACAAAAAGAGAAACATGGCATATACTCCCTCATACATGGATTTTAGACATAGACCTGGGGAGTGCCAGCCTACAATCCCATGGCCAGAGAATCTGGGAAATAGAAACTTCAATCAGTGGCTGATGGAAGAAGCGGCAGACTCCCATGGCTAAGCACTGAGCTAAACTCAAGAAAGCCAGTAACAGAAAGGCAGGACTGATGACCACACAGATAAAGACTGGGCTTATTTAACGCCCAGAATCAGGTGGCCTGACAAAGGTTAACTTTTGAATCCCAGGAATCAGCCTGGGATTCTAGCATGGGACGGATCAACACCCCTTGAATGTGGGTGTCAGTGAGTTGGCCTAGGTAATTTATTGAGCCTTGGCCAGTAGATCAGTACTCATCCCGAGTATACACACTGACGTTGGTCTCCCATCAAACAATGTGAGATACACACTCACCCTCAACTCTTGAAGAAGGGTCTAGGCCCTGGCCTGGATGAAATAACACCCTCTCTTAGGAAATGAGGGAATAATGGGGGACTAGGGGGAGGGCACTGGAGGAGGGAAAGGAAAGGAGAGGGACCTAGAACTGACTTACGACGCAACCTTGTTTCTATTCTAAATTTAAACTTTAAAATAAAAAAATAAAATAATAATAAAAAACTAAAAAAAGAAAACTAGAGATACAACACTGTGTGAGAAACTACATGCGAAACTTATGGAAAATTAACCATATAACTGTGTGTGAGAATCTACACATGTAACTTCTTCAAAACTAGCCTTAAAACCTTGTGTGAGGAACTACCTCGGTAACTTCTTGGAAACCATCGATTCAACACTGTGTGAGAAGCTATATGCATAACTTGTTGAAAACTAACAAAACAACTCTGTGTGAGAATCTATAAGCTATACTTCTCGAAAACCATCAATACAACACTGTGTGAGGAAATACATGCATAACTATTTGAAAACTAATGATACAATGCTGTGTGAGATTCTACACGTGTAACATATTGAAAACTAACAACACAACGTGTGAGAATCTAAATGTGTAACTTATTGAAAACTAACGATACAATGCTATGTGAGAATCTATTAATGTAACTTCTTCAAAACTAGCCTGATAAACTTGTGTAAGAAACTACATCTCTAACTTCTTGAAAACTAATAATACAGTACTGTGTGGGATTCTACACGTGTACCTTATTGAAAACTAAGGATACAATACTGTGTGAGAATCTGCATGTTTAACTTCTTGAAAACTAGTTATGCAACGCTGTGTGGGATTCTTCACATGTACTTTATTGAAAACTAATGATACAACTCTGTGTGAGAATCTACATGTGTACCATATTGAAACCTAATGATACAACACTGTATGACAAACTAAATGTGTAACCTATGGAAAAATAACGATATAACACTGCGTGAGAATCTACAAATGTAACTTCTTTAAAACTAGCCTTATAAACTTATGTGAGAAACTACATCTCTAACTTCTTGAAAACTAACGTTACAATACTGTGTGAGAATCTATAAGCATAACTACTTGAAAACTTGCGATGCAACACTGTGTGGGAAACTGCATGTGTAACTTCTTGAAAACAAATGATACAATGCTGTGTGAGAAACTACACACATAACTTCTTGAAAACTAATGAAGTAATTCTGTGTAAAAATCTATATTCGTAACTTCTTGAAAACTATCGATTCAACACTGTGAGAATCTAGAAGTGTAACTTCATGAAATCAAATAATAAAACACTTATCAGAAAATACGTGTTTAATTTCTTGAAAACTAATGATACAACACTGAGTTCGAAACTACACGCATAACTGCTTGAAAACTAATGAAACAACTTTGTGTGGGAAAATACTTTAGTAAATTCTTGAAAACTAATGATACAACACATTGTGAGAATCTACACGTGAAACATACACAAAACTAACGATACAACCCTGTGTGATAATCTACATGTGTAACTTCTTGAAAACAAACCATATAAAACTCTATGAGCAACTTCATGTGTAATTCCAAGAAAAGCAAAGATACAACACTGTGTGAATATCTATATGTGTAACTTATTGAAAAATAACTGTACAAAACTTTATGCAAAACTCCATGTGTAACTACTAGAAATCTAACTGTTAGGGTTAGGGTTAAGGTTCGGGTTAGGTTTAGGGTTAGGTTTACGGTTAGTGTTAGAGTTAGGTTTAGGTTTAGGATTATGTTTAGTGTAGGGTTAGCATTAGTGTTATGTTTAGGGTTAGGGTCAGGGTTAGGTTTAGCCTTAGGGTTAGGGTTATGATTCAGTTTAGGTTTAGTGTTAGGGTTAGAATTAGGGTTAAGTTTCGGTTAGGGTTATGGTTAGGGTTGAGAACCTACATGTGTATAGAAAATTAATGATAGAACACTGTATGAGAATCTATTCGCATAACTACTTGAAAACCCACGATAAAACCCTGTGTGAGAAACAGCATGGGATACTGCTTGAAAACTAATGATACAACACTGAGTTTGAAACTACATGCAAACCTTCTTGAAAACTAACGAAATAACTCTCTGTGAAAAACTACATTATTAACTTCTTGATAACTAACAATACAACACTGTGTGAGAATCTATCTGGGTAACTTCTTGAAAACTAAATATATAATATCTATGGGAAACTTCCTGTGAAATTCTATGAAAAGTAACTTTACAACACTGTGGGAGAAACTTTACGTGTAACGTTTTGAAAACCAACTGTATAAAACTTTATGCAAAACTCCATGTGTAGCTACTAGAAACCTAACTGGTAGGGTTAGGGCTAGGGTTAGGATTAGGATTAGGGTTAGGGTTATGGTTCAGGTTAGGATTAGTGTTAACGTTAGAATTAGGGTTAAGTTTCAGGTTATGGTTAGCGTTAGGTTTAGGATTAGATTGAAGGTTAGGGTTAGGGTTATGCTTGAGAACCTACATGTGTAACTTCTCACAAATTAACGATAAAACACTTTCTAAGAATCTATTCGCTTAACTTCATGAACACCAACGTTACAACCCTGTGTGAGAAACTGCATGGGAAAATACTTGTAAACTAAGGATAAAACACTGAGTTCAAAACAACACGCAAACCTTCTTGAAAACTAAATAACTCTCTGTGTGAAACTATATTATTTACATTTTGAAAACTACCAATACAACACTGTGTGAGAATCTACCTGGGTAACTTCTTGAAAATTAATATATAAATCTCTATGAGAACCTTCATGTGTAATTCCATGAAAAATAACGTTACAACACTGTGTGAGAATCTATACGAAAACTTATTGAAAACTAAGTGTACAAAACTCTTTGGAAAACTCCATGTGTTCTACTTGATGCCTAACAGTTAGGGTTAATGTTAGGGTAAGGGTTAGGTTTAGGGTTAGTGTTAGGTTTGGGGTTAGGTTTAAGGTTAGGGTTGAGAACCTAAAAATGTAACTTCTTGAAAATTAATGTTAGAATACTGTATGAGAATCTATAAAATTAACTTCTTGAAAACCAACGACACAACCATGTTTGAGAAACTACGTGATTAACTTCTTGAAAACTAGCGATGCAACACTGTGTAAGAATCTACATTCGTAACTTCTTGAAAACAAATGATAGAACACTGAGTTCGAAACTATAGGGATAACTTCTTGAAAACTAACGAAATGACTCTGTTTGAGAAAATACATTAGTAACTTCATGAAAACTAACGATACAAAACTGTGTGAGAATATATATATATGTGAGTATCTTATTGAAAATTAACGATACAACACAGTGTGTGAATCTAAACCTGTAACTCATTGCAAACTGTGGGGAGCCGCCCCCACATTCTCTGTTACAAGATGGCGCCGACATCTGTTGTCGGTTGGAGTAAACAACCTTGGTGCGCATGTGCCTGCTACTTTTCATCCCTTACTCTCTGCCTCTCCCGTGGCGTCATATGGGCTGACGAGCAGGAGCCAGTCAGGAGATGACACGTCCGAGGCGGGGACTGCTGAGCTATATAAGGGTTGGGCTTTTCGCTCCCCGGGGTCTCCGCTTTGTAAGCTTATGCTCTCCCTCTCAAGATGCATTAAAGCTGTTCTGCAGAAGGATCCTAAGTGTGCCGCGTTGTTCTTGCTGGCGAGATGGTAGCGTGGGACATCTGGTGCCGAAACCCGGGAACTCGAGACCTCATCATCGTCAGCACCATCGGAGACCCCTTGGACTCAAGGAGGATTCAGAACTGCAGGTGACTACGCTCGGAGAGGTATGCTATTCTGGGACTTTGGATTGGAGCCTCTGTTACAATTGTTACATCGTTATAATTGTTAGGCGCGTTAAGTCCGACTTAAATAAGCGGCAGTGCCTGAATGTGTGCTTTAGTCTCTTGTAGATAAAAGCGCTGCGTGCGGTCGTTACTTTTGTTTCATTTTTAAAGAGGTAGACCGGGTAGCTCCTTTGTTTGCCTGCTCAGGGTCCTTGACTATTGCTTCATGGAATAAATTAGGCAAAGATCTGGATAGGAAATTAATCGAAGGGGACCTGAGACAAGGGACCAGGGCAATCTGGAAGCTTTTTAAGAATTGTCTATAGGATGAAAACTGTCAAGGGGCTGTAGCGGAGGGACGAGATGTCCTTGAAGAAGTTCAGGATAGCATGTCAGAGGTTAGGTGCACGTAAAAAGAAACCTGTTGTAACAATGAAAGATAACCCCCCTGGTAAATCTAAGGATAAGGGGGAGCCCTTACAGTCCCCTAGAGGGACATTAGAAGATAAACAAAAAAGGGGAGAAGGCTTATACCCTTTTCAGGAACTGGAAGCTTGCACAAATGCAAGTCACACATACTACATGCCTGTCCTACAATCCTCAGGGACAAGGCATCGTGGAGCAAGCACATCGCACACTTAAGTCTTACCTAATAAAACAAAAAGGGGGAATTATGAAGGAGTTGCCCCCAAAACCAATAGTGGCTATTGCCATGGCATTGTTTACTATGACAATTTTTTAAAATCTGGATGATAAGGGTCAAAATGCAGCAACAAGGCATTGCTCAGATCTGCAAAGACCCAAAGAATTTGTAAAATGGAAAGATGTGGTAACTAATGAATGGAAAGGCCCGGATCTTATTCTAATAAGATCCAGGGGAGCTGTTTGTGTTTTTCCACAGAATGAAGAAAATCCCTTTTGGGTCCCAGAACAACTCACCAGAACCGTTATGGAGCAAAAGAAAGGAGAGACATATTCCCGTGACAAAGAGGAACAACTTGACAATGATGGCACAAATTGCAATGAATTGGACCTATAATTGAGGGTTGCCATTGTTCAGATTAATTCTACCCGCCTTGACCTGTCCTTCAAGGAGGGATTGTCTTCGTGGATTTCTTCAGCTGTTTCATATTTCAAAGAATGGGTGGGGGTGAGATTGTTTGGAGCAGTCCTATGCTGCGGAATAGTGTTTATTCTCTGGCTGGTCTGCAAGCTCAGAACCCCCCAAAAAAGAGATAAGGTGGTCATAGCACAAGCACTGGCTGAGCTCGAGCAAGGGGCGTCAACCGATATCTGGTTGACTATGCTTAAGCAATAGGCTGCCGACTGAACAGCTCCTGCACTCCCGGAACTTAGGTTCATTGCACAGGGTAGAGTGTTTAGTCTGGCCTCCCAAGAGTGGTGTTGAGCAAAGGCATCGCACAGAGCGATATTTTCCTCTGAGAGACATGTTGTCCTGCATAAGGGTTAACTGCTGTATTTTTTCCCTTTTCCCAAAAAAAGGCAGAGGACAGGTCGGAAGCATGCCGGATTTTGATGAATCTAGGGATAGGTTTCATACACGTCTCACTAATTTTGTTCTTTGGGAAGTTCAACCACTGTCTCTACCCTCTAATGTCCTGGGAGAGCCTGTTTGCTATTAAAACAAAAAGGGGGAGATGTGGGGAGCCGCCCCCACATTCTCCATTACAAGATGGCGCCGACATCCGTTGTCAATTGGAGTAAACAACCTTGGTGCGCATGTGCCTGCTACTTTTCCATCCCTTACTCTCTGCCTCTCCCATGGCGTCATATGGGCTGACGAGCAGGAGCCAGTCAGGAGATGACACGTCCGAGGCAGGGACTGCTGAGCTATATAAGGGTTGGGCTTTTCGCTCCCCGGGGTCTCCACTTTGTAAGCTTATGCTCTCCCTCTCAAGACGCATTAAAGCTGTTCTGCAGAAGGATCCTAAGTGTGCCACATTGTTCTTGCTGGCGAGATGGTAGCGGGGGACAGCAAACCATCAATACAACACTGTTAAGAGAGGCTTTTTCCTTTGCTTGCCACTTTGGTTTATCCCCCGCCTGCCGCCTGGGCTCTGCCACATTGTAGTCCCCAAATAAACACACAGGAGGCTGTATTAATTATGAAGCTGTTGGACTTGCTTGTCTCTTACTGGCTAGCTCTGCCTTAAGTAATTACTCCATTATTGTTAATCTAAGTATGTCTCTTACCGGCTTCCTAACTCCTTGGTGTCACATGTCGAACTCCTGTGTTTCTCCTTCCCAGAATCCTCCTGGACTCCTAGCCCCACCTATCTAGATTCCTATTGGCCAGCAGTAATTTATTGACATATACACAGAACTTCCCCAACACAACACTGTGTGAGAAACTACATGTGTAAATTCTTGAAAACTAATGATACAACAGAGTGTGAGAAACTCCATGCATAACATTTTGAAAACTAACGATACAACAATGCCTGCACATTTATAAGTGCAACTTATTGAAAACAAAGGAAACAAGCCTTTGTGGGAGAGTAACAACTTGAAAATAAATGATACAGCATTGTGTTAGAATCTATAATCCTAACTTATAGAAAAATAACAATACAGCACTGTGAGAGAATCTAAACGAGTATCTTATTGAAAATTAAGGATAAAACACTGTGTGAGAAGTTACACGGGCAAGTTATTGAAAACTAATGATGCAACCCTGTGTGTGAATCTACAAGTTTAACTTCTTGAAAACAAACCATTAAATACTGTGATAGTAACTATGTGTTTAACTTTTTGAAAACAAAGGATACAACCCTGTGTCAGTATCTGTATTCGAACATTCTTGAAAACTAATGATACAACATTGTGTGAGAAACAATACGTGTAACTTCTTGAAAACTAATGACACAACACTGTGTGAGATCTACATGTGTATCTTATTGAAAATTAACGATACAACACTGTGTGAGAATCTACACGAGTAACATATTGAAAACTAATGCTAAAACACTGTGTGAGTATCTACACAAGTGTAACTTCTTGAAAACACACCATACAAAACTGTGTGAAAAATTTACGTGTTTAACTTCTTGAAAACTAATGATACAATACTGTGTGAGAATATATATTCCTAACTTCTTGAAAACTAACGATACAACACTAATTTAGAATCTACAAGCCTAAATCCTTGAAAACTAACGAAAAATTCTGTGGGAGAAACTACTTTATTAACCTCTTGAAAACAAACGATACAACACTGTGTGAGAATTTACGTGTGTAACTTCTTGAAAACTAACAATTCAACACTGAATTCAACACTAGTCGCAGAAAATTTTGAAAATTACCGAAACAATTCTGTGTGAGAACATACATTAATAACTTCTTGAAAACTACTGATACAAAACTGTGTTAGAAACTATGGGTGTAATTTCTTGAAAGCTAACAAAAAACACTATGTGAGAAAGTACATTACTAACTTCTTAAAAACTAACAATACAACAATGATTTCAAACTAAAAGCATAACTTCTTGGAAACTAACGATACGACACTGTGTGAGAAACTATGTGTGTAACTTCGTGATAAATAATACAACACTGTGTGAGAATCTACATGAGTATCTTATTGAAAATTAAGGATACAACACTGTGTGAGAATCTAAAAGCATAGCTTCGTGAAAACTAATGATACAACACTGTGTTCGAATCTACATTCATAACTTCTTGAAAACTACTGAAATAACTCTGTGTGAGAAACTACATTAGTAACTTCTTGAAAACTAACGATACAACTGTGTGTGAGAATCTACACGTGTATCTTAGTGACAATTAACGATAAAACACTGTGTGAGAATCTGCACGTACATCTTATTAAAAACTAACAATACAGCACAGTGTTAGAAACTACATGTGTAAGTCCTGGAAAACAAATGATACAACACTGTGTGAGAATCTACTCGTGTAACTAATTGAAAACTAATGATACCACGTTGTGTGAGAATCTACAATTCATACTTCTTGAAAACTAACGATACAACACTGCGTTAGAATCTATAAGTGTAACTTCTTTAAAATTAATGGTAGAACACTGTGTGACAATCTACATGCGTAACTTCTTATAAACAAATATATACAACTCTATGAGATAGTTCATACGTAATTCCATGAAAATTAATGATACAACACTGTGTGAGAAACTATATGTCTAACTTCCTGAAAGCTAATTGTACAAAACTCTAGGTAAAACTCCAGACATACCTACTTGTAACTTAACTGGTACGGTTAGGGTTAGGGTTAGGGTTAGGTTTAGGATTAGTGTTAGCGTTAGGGTTGGGGTTAGGGTTATGGTTAGAGTTAAGGTTAGAGTTAGTGTTAGAATTCAGGTTACTGTAGGGCTAGGGTTAGGGTTAGGATTAGGGTTGGGTTAGGGTTAGGGTTTGGGTAGAGAACCTACATGTGTGACTTCTAGAAAATTAAAAATAGTACACTGTTTGAGAATCTATACGCTTAAATTCTTGAAAACCAACGACACTACCCTGTGTGAGAAACTACATTCGAAACTGCTTGAAAACTAACGATACAACACTGTGTGATAATCTACATGTGTAACTATTTGAAAACAAACAATAAAACACTGTGTGAGAAACTTCATGCCTAACTGCTTGAAAAATAACAATACAACACTGTCTGAGAATCTATAAGCATAACTTCTTGAAAACTAACGACAAAACGCTATGTGAATCTACACATGTATCTTCTTGAAAATTAACGATACAACGCTGTGTCAGAATCTACATGTTTAACTTATTGGAAACTAACGATATAGCACAGTGTTATAAAATACATGGGTAAGTTCTTGAAAACAAACGACCAAACACTGTGAGAGGATCTATATTCCTAACTTCTTGAAAACTAACCATACAACATTTAGTAAGAAACTACACACATATCGTTTTGAAAACTAATGAAACTCTGTGTGAGAAAAAATAATAACTTCTTGAAACTAACGATACAACCTTCTGTGAGAATCTACAAGTGTAACTTCTTGTAAACGAACGATACAACACTGTGTGAGAATCTATAAGCATAACTTCTTCAAAATTCACGGAACAGCACTGTGTGATAACTGCTTGAAAACAAACTATATACAACTCTATGAGAAACTTCATGCGTAATTCCATGAAAATAACGATACAATACTGTGTGAGAATCTGTACGCTTAACTTATTGAAAACTAACTGTAGAAATCTCTATGCAAAACTCCAAGAGTAACTACTTGAAAACTAACTGGTATGGTTAGGGTTATGGTTATGGTTAGGGTTTGTGTTAGGGTTAGGGCTAGGGTGAGGGTTAGGGTAGAGTTAGGTTTAGGGTTAGAGTTGATTTAGGGTTAGGGTAGAGTTAGGTTTAGGGTTAGGGTTATGGAGGAAATCCTACGTGTTTATCTTCTCAAAATTAATGATAGAATGCTCTTTGAGCATCTAAAGGTTTAACTACTTGAAAACCAACGATACAACCCATTCTAAGAAACTACATGCAAAACTCCTTTAAAACTAACGAGACAACACTGAGTATTTGCAAACCACCATGTGTAACTTGTTGAAAAAAACAATACAACACTTTGTGAGAATCTATATAGGCAACTTCTTGAAACTAAGGATACAACACTGTTTGAGAATCTATATTCATAACTTCTTGAAAACTAACGATAAAAAACTCAGTTCGAAACTTCATGCATAACTTCTGGAAAACTACCGAAATAACTCGGTGTGAGAAAGTACATTAGTAACTTCTTGAAAACTAACGATACAATATTGTTTGAGAATCTACACGTGTATCTTACTGAATTATTAACGATACAACACTGTGTGAGAATCTGTACGTGTAACTTATTCAAAATTTGCTATATAGCCAAGTGTTAGAAACTATATGAATAAGTTTTTAAACACAAACGATACAACACAGTGGGAGAATCTAATCGTGTAACTTATAGAAACTAACGATACAATCCTGTGTGAGAATCTACAATTGTAAAATCTTGAAAACTAATGATACTACTCTGTGTGAGAATCTATAATCATAACTTTTGAAAACTAACGATACAACACTGCGTTCCAAACTACACGCATAACTTCTTGAAAACTAACAAAAAAACACTATGTGAGAAACTACATTAGTATCTTCTTGAAAACAAATAATACAACACTGTGTGAGAAACTATGTGTGTAACTTCTGGATAACTAAAGATACAACACTGTGAGAAACTATGTGTTTAAATTATAGAAAAATAACGACACAACATTGTTAATAAATCTATATTCGTAGCTTCTTGAAAACTAACAATATGACACTGAGTTCAAAACTACAAGCATAACTTCTTGAATAAAAACGAAATAATTCTGTTTGAGAAAATATGTTAGCAACTTCTTGAAAACTAACGAAAAAACACTGTGTGAGAATCTACATGTGTATCTTCTTGAAAACAAACCATAGAACACTGTGTATGAGAATGTATACGATTAACTTCTTGAAAACCAACTTTACAACCCCGTTTGAGAAACTGTGTTTAACTTCTTGAAAACTAACAACACTGTGTGAGAATCTACGAGGGTAACTTCTTGAAAACTATCGATACAATTATGTGTGAGAATCTATATTCGTATCTTCTTGAAAAATAACGATATAAAACTGATTTCCAAAATACAAGCAGAACTTCTTGAAAACTATCGAAATAACTCCGTGTGAGAAAGCACACGTGTATCTTATTGAAAATTAACCATACAACTATTTGTGAGAATCTACACATGTATCTTATTGTATATTAACGATACAATACTGTGTGAGAATCTACACGTGTAACTTCTTGAAAACAAACTATACAACGCTGTGTGAGAATCTACAAGAGTAACTTCTTGATAACTAACTATACAACACTGTGTGAGAATCTACAAGTGTAACATCTTGATAATTAACAATAAACACTCTGTGAGAATCTATATATTCGTTACTTCTTGAAAACTAATGATACATCTCTGTGTGAGAAACTATGTGTGTAACATATGGTAAATTAATGATACAAAACTTTGAGTATCTACACGTGTTTCTTATTGAAAATTAACAATAAATCACTGTGTGAGAAGCTGCCCGTGTAACTCATTGAAAACTAATGATACAACCCTGTGTGAGAATCTACAAGTGTAACTTCTTGAAAATAAACCATACAACACTATGTGAGAAACTACATGTTTAACTTCTTGAAAACTAACAATACAACACTTTTTGAGAATCTGTATTCATAATTTCTTGAAAACTAACGATACAACATTGTGTGACTAACTACTTGTTTAACTTCTTAAAAACTAAGTAAACAACACTGTGTGAGGATCTACACGTTATCTTATTGAAAATTACCATACAACACGGTTTGAGAATGTACATGTGTAACTTCTTGAGAACAAACGATAAACACTGAGTGAGAAACTACATGTTTAACTTATTAAAAATTAACAATACAACACTGTGTTAATCTATATTCGAAACTTCTTGAAAATTAATGATACAACACTGTGTGAGAATCTACACGAGTAACATCATATTGAAAACTAACCATAAACCCCGGTTTGAGAATGAACAAGTGTAACTTCTTGAAAACAAACCATACAACACTGTATTTAACTTCTTGAAAACTAACGTTATAACTCTCTGCGAGAATCACTATTAGCAACTCTTTAAAACTAACGAGTTTAAATTCTTGAAAACTAATGATACAACACTGTGTGGGTGTCTGTATTCATAACTTCTTGAAAATTAATGACACAACACTGAGTTCGAAGCTACACACATAACTTCTTGAAAACTAACGAAATAATTGTTTGAGAAACTACAATAGTAAATTCTTTAAAACTAACTCTACAAAATTGTGTGAGAATCTACATGTGCATCTTAGTGAAAATTAATATACAACATTCCGTGAGACTCCACACGTGTAAATTGTTAAAAACTAACAATACAACACAGTGTTAGAAAGTACATGCATAAGTTCTTGAAAACAAATGATACAACACTGTGTGAGAAACTATGTGTAACTTCTTGAAAACTAATGATACAACTCTGAGAATCTATATTCGTAACTCCTTCTAAATTAACGTTACAACATTGAGTTTGAAACTGCATGCATAACTTCTGGAAAACTAGTGAAATAAATTTGTGTGAGAAACCACATTAGTAACTTCTTGAAAACAAATGATACAACACTGTGTAAGAATCTACAAGTGTATCTAAGTGACAAGTAATGATGCAACACTGTGTGAGAATCTATTCGTGTAACTTATTCAAAACTAACGATACAGCACAGTGTTAGAAACTACATGCATAAGTACTTGAAAACAAATGATAAACCCTGTGTGAGATGCTACAAGTGTAACTTCTTGTAAACGAATGATACAACACTGTGAGAGTATCAGTAAGTGCAACATTTTGAAAACTAATGGTACAAATACTGTGTGATAATCAATGTGTGTAACTCCCTGCAAAAAAAACTATATAAAACTCTGTGAGAAACTTCATGCATAATTCCATGAAAAGTAATGATACAACACTGTGTGAGAATCTATAAGCTTAACTAATTTAAAATTAACTGTACAAAACTCTATGCAAAACTCCAGGCATAACTACATGAAACCTAACTGGTAGGGTCAGGGTTACAGTTAGGGTTAGTGTTACAGTTATGTTTAGGGCTAGGGTTAGGGTTAGTGTTAGGGTCAGTCCTATGGTTAGGGTTGGGGTAGAGTTAGGGTTAGAGTTAGAGTTGGGTCAGGAATAAGGCTAGGGATGAAAACCTACATGTGTAACTTCTTGAAAATTAATGATAGAACGCTGCTTGTGAATCTAAATGCTTAACTTTTTGAAAACCAGCGATATAACCCTGTGTGAGAAACTACGTATTAAACTGCTTTAAAACTAACGATACAACACTGTGCGAGAAACTATATTAGTAACTTCTTGAAAACTAACGATACAACACTGTGTGAGCATCTACACATATAATTTAATGAAAACTAATGAAATAACTCTGTGTGAGAAACTACATTAGTATCTTCTTGAAAACTAATGATACAACACTGTGGGTGATTCTACACTTGTACCTTATTGAAAACTAACAATCCAACCCCTTGAGAATCTACAAGTGTAACGTTTTGAAAACAATCGATACAACACTGTGTGGCAAACTACGTGTTTAACTTCTTGAAAACTAAGGATACAACACTGAGTTCGACACTACACACATAACTTATTGAAAACTATTGAAATTACTCTGTGTGAGAAACTACAATATTAACTTCTTGAAAACTAAGGATACAACTCTATGGGATTATCTATACGTGTAACGTATTGAAAATTATGGATCCAACCCTGTGTGAAAATCTACAAGTGTAACTTCTTGAAAACAAACGATACAACAATGTGTGATAAACTACGTGTGTAACTTCTTGAAAACTAAGGATACAACACTGAGTTCAAACTACACGTGTAACTTATTGAAAAATAATGAAATAAATCTGTATGAGAAACTACAATAGTAACTTCTTGAAACTAATGATACAACACTGTGATAATCTAAAGTATAACTGCTTGAAAAGTCATGAATTAACTCTTGGTGAGAAACTACATTATTAACTTCTAGAAAACTAATAATACAACTCTATGGAAGAATCTATACCTGTAACATATGGAAAACTAATGGACATCCCTGTGTGAAAATCTACACTTGTAACTCCTTGAAAACAAATGATACAGCAGTATGTGAGAAACTACATGTGTAACTTCTTGAAAACTAATGATACAATACTGTGTGATAATCTACCCGTGTATCTTATTGAAACTTAACGATACAACACTGTGTGAGAATCTACACGAATAAGTTCTTGGAAACTAATGAAATAACTCTGTTTGAGAAACTACATTCGTAACTTCTAGAAAACTAACGATACAACACTGTGTGAGAATCCATAAGTGTAACTTCTTGAAAATTCACTCAACAACACTGTGTGATAATCTACATGTGAAACTTCTTGTAAACAATCTATAACTTTATGTGTAATTCCATGAAAAATAATGATACAACACTGTGTGAGAATCTACACACATAACTTATTGAAAACGAACTTTACAAAATTCTATGCTAAACTCCAGGCCTAATTACTTGAAACCTAACTGGTAGCGTTAGGGTTAGGGATAGGTTTAGTGTTAGGGTTAGGTTTAGAGTTAGGGTTAGTGTGAGAGTTAGGGTTATGGTTAGGGTTGAGAACCTACAAGTGCAACTTCTCAAAAATTTATGATACAACACTATTTCAGAATCTATACACTTAACATCTTGAAAGAAACTATACAATCCTTTGTGAGAAACTACATGCGAAACTGCTTGAAAACTATAGATACACCACTGTGTGAGAATATTCATACATAACTTCTTGAAAACAAATGATACAACATTGGGTGAGAATCTTAATGTGTAACTTCTTGAAAGCAAATAATACAACACTGTGTGTGAATCTACATGTTTAACTTCTTGAAAACTAACAATAAAAAACTGTGGTAGAATCAATATCTGTAACTCCTTGATAGCTAACGACACAACACTTTGGGAAAACCTTCACTTTTAACTTATTGAAAAGTAAAGATCCAACCCATTGTGAGAATCTACAAGTTTAACTTCTTGAAAACAAATGATACAATACTGTGTGATAAACTAAGTATTTAACTTATTGAAAACTAATGAAATAACTCTGTGTGAGAAACTACAATAGTAACTTCTTGAAAATAACTGTACAACACTGTGTGAGAATCTACACACATAACATCTTGATAACTAAAGAAATAACTCTGTGTGAGAAACTATTTTAGTAACTTCTTTGAAACTAACAATACAACACTGTGGGAGAATCTGCACGTTTACCTTATTGAAAACTAATGATCCATCCCTTTGTGAGAATCTGCAAGTGTAAATTCTTGAAAACAAATGATACAACATTGTGTGATAAACTACGTGTTTAACTTCTTGAAAACTAATGATACAACATTGAGTTCGAAACTACTTGCATCGCATAACTTATTGAAAACTAATGAAATAACTCTGTATGAGAAACTACAATAGTAACTTCTTGAAACTAACGATACAATGCTGAGTGAGAATCTACAAGCATAACTGCTTGAAAAACAAGGAAATAACTCTGTGTGAGAAACTACATTAGTAACTTTTTGAAAACTAAGATATAACACTGTGGAAGAATGTACACGTGTAATGTATTGAAAACTAACGATCCAAATCTGTGTGAAAATGTACAAGTGCAACTTCTTGAAAACAAACGTTACAAAACTGTGTGAGAAAGTACTTGTGTAACTTCTTGAATATTAACGATACAGTACTGTGTGAGAATCTACACGTCTATCTTATTGAAAATTAATGATCCAACCCTGTGTGAGAATGTACAAGTGTAACTTCTTGAAAAGAAACCTCAAAACACTGTGTGAGAATGTACGTGTGTAACTTCTTAAACACTAACAATACAACACTCTGTGAGAATCTATATTAGAAACTTCTGGAAAACCACTGATGCAACACTGTGTTAGAATCTTTAAGCATAACTAATTAAAAATTAATAGAAATACATTGTGAGATAATCTATATTTGTAAATTCTTTTAAACAAACTATATAAAACACTATGGGACATTTCATGTGCAATTCCATGAAAAGTAAAGATACAACACTGTGTGAGGAACTGTACCATAACTCTTTGAAAACTAACTCTACAAAATTCTATGCAAAACTCCAGGCATTAATACTTGAAACATAACTGGTCGGATTAGGGTTAGGGTTAGGTTTAGTGTTAGGGTTAGGTTTAGAGTTAGGGTTAGGTTTAGGGTTAGTTGTGGGTAAGGGTTAGGGTTGGGCTAGGTTTGGGTTAGGGTTAGGATTAAGGTTCAGAACCTACATGTGCAACTTCTCGAAAATTAGTGATAGAACACTGTTTCAGAATCTATATGCTTAACTTCTTGAAAACTATTGATACAACACTATGTGAGAATCTACACGAGTAACTTATTGAAAAATAATGATCCAAACCTGTTTGAGAATCTACAAGTGTAAATACCTGAAAACTAACGATACAACACTGAATTCAAAACTATAAAGATAACTTCTTGAAAACTAATGAAAGAACTCTGTGGGAGAAACCACATTAGTAACTTCTTACATACGTAAGTTTTTGAACACTGTGTGAGAAATTATGTGTGTAACTACTTGAAAACTAACAATGCAACCCTGTGTGAGAATCTTCAAATATAACTTCTTGAGAAAAAAATGGTACAACACAGAGTGAGAATCTACATGCATAATTTCTTGAAACTAATGAAAAATCTCTGTGTGAGAAACTACAATAGCAACTTCTTGATAACAAACAATACAACACGTTGTGTGAATCTACATGTGTAACTTATTGAAAATTAACATAAAACACTGTGTGAGAATCTATACGTGTAACTTATTGAAAACTAACAATGCAGCACAGTGTTAGAAACTACCGTGAGTAAGTTCTTGAAAACCAACGATACAAGCCTGTGTGAGAAACTTCATGGGTAACTTCTTGAAAACAATCTATACAACACTGTGTGAGAAACTTCATGTGCAACATCTGGAAAACTAACGATATAACCCTGTGTGAGAATCTACACGTGTAACATCTACATCTTGAAAACTAATGATACAATTCTG
The DNA here is from genome assembly GCF_017639785.1 of Mesocricetus auratus. Classification (NCBI taxonomy): domain Eukaryota; kingdom Metazoa; phylum Chordata; class Mammalia; order Rodentia; family Cricetidae; genus Mesocricetus; species Mesocricetus auratus. The sequence continues at coordinate 57,963 of NW_024429250.1, read as the reverse complement.
AGTGAGAATCTACAAGTGTAACATTTTAAAAACAAATGATACAACTCTGTGTGTGAATGTACGTGTTTAAATTCTTGAAACCTAACGAGAAAACACTGTGTGAGAATCTATATTCATTACTTCTTGAAAACTAGCCATACAACACTGAGTTCGAAACTACATGCATAAATTCTTGAAAACTAATGAAACAACTCTGTGTGAGAAACTACAATAGTGACTTCTTGAAAACAAATGATACAACACTGTGTGAGAATCTACACGTGTAACTTATTGAAAACTAACCATGCAGCACAGTGTTATAAACCTCATGTATAAGTTCTTGAAAACAAACCATACAACACTGTGTGAGAAATTACCTGTGCAACATCTTGAAAACTAACGATAATACGCTGTGGGAATCTATAAGCGTAACTTCTTGCAAACTAACGATACAACACTGTCTGAGAATCTACATGTGTAACAAATTGAAAATTATGAAAGAAAACTGTCTGATAATCTACACGTATAACTTATTGAAAATAATGATATAAAACTATGTGAGAATCCCCAAGTGTAATATATAAAAATTAACGACAAAACACTGTTTGAGAAATTACATGAATAACACCTTGAAAACTAACAGTACAATACTTTGAGGGAATCTACATGTGTAACTTCTTAAAAACAAACGATACAACATTGTGTGTGTATCTATGTACTTAACTTCTGGAAAACTAACTATACAACACTATGTGAGAATCTATCTACATAACTTCTTGATATCTGACGATACAACTCTGACTTCTAAACTGAATGTATAACTTCTTGAAAACTAACGAAAAAACTATGTGTGAAAAACTAAATTATTAACTTCTCTAAGCTAACTATACAAAACTGTCTGATAATCTACACGTGTAACTTATTGAAAACTAATGAAAACACTGTGTGAGAATCTATAAGCATAATTTCAGGATAGTTAATGATAAAACTCTGTGTGAGAAACTACATATGTAACTAATTTAAAACTAACGATACAACACAGTCTCAGTACCAACATGTGTATCTTATTGAAACCTGAAGAAACAACACTTTGTGAGAATCTACTTGTGTAACTGCTTTTAAGCTAGTGATACAACACTTTGTGATAATCAACATGTGTATCTTATTGAAAAATAATGATACATCCCTGTGTTTGAATCTATGTGTGTAACTTCTTGAAAATAAAGATACAACACTGTCTGAGAATCTACACGAGTAACTTATTGAAAACAAACGATACAACACTTTGTGAGAAATGCATGTGTAACTTCTTGAAAACTAACAATACAATTCTGAGTGAGAATCAATTTTCATAACTTCTTGCAAACTAACGAGAGAACACTGAATTGGAAACTACACGCATAACTTCTTGGATACTAATGAAATAACCATGTTTGAGAAACTACATTAGTAACTTTTTGAAAACTAACGATTAAACACTGTGTGAGAATCTATATTCGTAACTTCTTACAAACTAACGATACATCACTGTGGTAGAAAATACGTGTATAACTTCTTGAAAACTAACGAAATAACTCTGTGTGAGTAACTACATTAGTAACTTCTTGAAAACTAATGATAAAATACACTTTGAGAATCTGTATCCGTAACTCCTAATGATACGACACTGTGTCAATGCTGTGTAACTTCTTGAAAATTATCGATACAATACTGTCTGAGAAACTACATGTGTAACTACTTGAAAACTAATGAAACAACACTGTCAGAGAATCTACACGTGTAACTTATAGAAAAATTAAAGATAAAACACTGTGTTTGAATCTATAGGAAAATTAATGATGCGCAACTACATGAAAATAAAGGATACAACACTGAGAATCTACACGTGTAGCTTATTGAAAATTAATGATACAAGACTGTGTGAGTATACACACGTTTAACTTATTGAAAACTAAAGATACAACGCTGTGTTAGAATCTTCAAGTGTAAAATATTGAAAACTAACAACACAAAGCTGGGTGAGATTCACCACGAGTACCTTATAGAAAAATAACAATACAAGCTGTGTGAGAATCTACAGGTCTTACTAATTGAAAACTAACGATACAACAGTGTTTGACATTGTACACGTGCAAATTATTGAAAACTAACGATACAACATTGTGTGAGATTCAAAACTTGTACCTTATTAAAATATAGCAGTACAAGCTGTGTGAGAATCTACAGGTGTAACTTATTGAAAACTAAAGATACAAAACTTTGCGAGAATCTGTAAGCATAACTACTAGTCAACTATCGATAAAACACTGTGTGAGAAACTATATGCATAAATTCTTGAACAATAACGATGCAAGTCTGTTTGAGATTCTACACGTGTACCTTATTGAAAACTAACAACACAACACTGTGTGAGAGACTACAGGTGTAACTTATTGAATACTGAAGATTCACTGCTGTACGAGATTCTAGACGTGTACCTGATTGATAAATAACGATACAACAATGTATGAGAATCTATAAATCTAACTACTTGAAAACACGTGATACAACACTTTGTGAGAAAGTACATGCATAAATTCTTGAAAGCTAATGATACAACGCTGTGTGACATTCTACAAGTGTACCTTATTTAAAACAAACGATACAACACTGTGTGAGAATCTACACGTGTAAATTATGGAAAACTAACTACACAACACTGTGCATGATTCTACACATGTAATTTATTAAAAATTAACGCTACACTGGTGTGTGAGGATCTACACATGTACCTTATTGAAAACAAACGATACAACACAGTTTGAGAATCTACCTGTGTAACTTCTTGGAAACTATCAATAAAATACAGTGTGAGAAAATACATGCGTATATTATTGAAAAATAACAACAAAACACTGCATGTGAATCTTAAGAGATACAAATGATACAAAGCTGTGTGAGAATCTACAGGTTTAACGTATTGAAAAATAACAATACAACACTGTTGGAGAATCTATTGGTGTAATTTCTTGGAAAATACTGATACAAAACTGTGTGAGAAACTACATGTGTAATTTCTTGAAAACTAACGATGAAAATATATGTGAGAAACTACGCGTCTACCTTCTAGAAATCTAATGATACAAAGCTTTGTGAGATCCTACACCTGTACCAAATTGATAACTAACGATACAACACTGTGTGAGAATCTATAAGTGTAAGTACTTGAAAACAAATGATACAAAGTTGTGTGAGAATCTACACGTGTACCATTTTGAAAACTAATGATACAACACTCTGTGAGATCCTACACATGTACCTTATTGAAAACTGACGATACAAAGCTGTGTGAGATTCAACACGAGTACTTTATTTAAAAATAGCAAGATAAGCTGTGTCAGAATCTACTGGTATTACTAATTGAAAACTAAAGATACACACTGTGTGAGAATCTACATGTGCATCTTATGGAAAACTAATGCCACAACCCTGTGTGATAATCTACAAGTGTAAGTTATTGAAAAATATTGATATAATGCTGTGTGAGATTCAACACGTGTTCCTTATTGAAAAACATCTATACAACTCTGTATGAGATTCTACACATGTACTCTACTAAAAACTAAGGATACAATGCTGTGTGAGCATCTACACATAGAAATTATTTAAAAGTAATGACACAACACTGTGTGAGAATCTACATGTGTAACTTATTCAAAACTAAAGACACAACACTGTGTGTGATTCTACACGTGTAACTTATTGAAAACTAATGATACAACGATGAGTGAGATCCTAACATGTACCTTATTGATAAATAATGATACAAGGATGTGTGACAATGTACACGTGTAACTTACTGAAAACTAATGATAAAATTCTGTGTGAGATTCTACTCGTGTGCCTTATTGAAAACAACGACACAAGGTGTGTGAGAATCTACAGGTGTAACTTATTGAAAACAAACAATACAAGGATGTGTGTGTATCTACACGTGTACCTTAAGGATAACTAACCATACAACACTGTGTGAGAATCTGTAAGCATAACTACTTGGAATCTATGAGTGTAACTACTTGAAAACAAGCAATACAACACTGTGTGAGAAACTAAATGTGTAAATTCTTGAAGACTAACGATACAATGCTGTGTGAGAATCTACACGTTTAGCTCCATGAAAACTAAATATACAGCACAATTTTTGAATGTTCCCGTGTAACTTCATGGAAAATATAGATACAACACTGTGAGTGAAATTACATTTGTAATTTTTGAATACTAACGATACAAAACTGTGTGAGAAACTACATGGAAAGCTTCTTGAAAACTAACGAAACAATGCTATTTGAGATTCTACACCTGTACCTAATTGAAAACTAATGACACAAAGGTGTGTGAGAATCTACAGGAGTAAGTTATTGTAAACTAAACATACAACACTGTGTAAGTATCTACACGTGCAACTTATTGAAAACTAATGCTACAACGCTGTGTGAGAATCTACAAGTATAATTTATTGACAACTAACGATAAACATTATGTGAGATTCTACACGTGTACCTCATTGAAAACAAACGATACAAACCTGTGTGAGAATCTACAGGTGTACCTTATTGAAAACTAACGATAAAATGTTGTGTGAGAATGTACACTTGTAGCTTATTGCAAACTAATGATACAACACTGTGTGAGAAATTACACGTGTACCTACTTCAAAACTAACACTACAACACTGTGTGAGAATCTACATGTGTAACTTCTTGGAAACTATCAATAAAACACTGTTTGAGAAACTAAGTGCGCATCTTATTAAAAACTAACAAAACAACACTGTATGCAAATCTTAAGCGATACCTCTTGAAAACCATCAATACAACACTGTGTGAGGAACTAAGTATGTAACTTCTTGAAAACTAGCAATACAACTCTGTGTGAGAAATTACCTAAGTACCTATTTGAAAACTAAGGAAACAACTCTGAGATTCTACACGTGTACCTCATTGAAAATTAATGATAAAATGCTGTGTGAGAATCTATAGTTGGATCTTATTGAAAACTAATGATCCAACACTGTGTGAGAGTCTACAGGTATAAAATATTGAAAACTAATGACACAACACTGTGTGCAATTATACACGTGTAACTTATTGAAAAGTAACGCTTCTACACTGTGTATAATCTACACGTGTAACTTCTTGAAAAGTAACGATACAATGCTGTGTGAGAAGCTACACATGTAACTTATTGAAAACTTACAATACAATACTGCATGAGAAACTACACGTGTACCTTCTTGAAATCTAATGATACAACACTGTGTGAGAATCTACACTTGTTACTTCTTCAAAACTAACGATACAACTCTGTGTGAGAATCTACATGTGTAACTTCTTGGAAACTATCGATACAACACTGTGTGAGTATCTACACGTGTACCTTTTTGAAAACTAATATATAATGCTGTTCGAGAATCTACACGTGAACCTTATTGAAAAATAACAATAAAAAATTATGTGAGAATCTACATGTTTAACTTATGGAAAACTAACAATATAACACTGTGTGAGTATCTACACATGTAACTTCTTGAAACTAGCCTTAAAACCTTGTGTGACAAACTACATCAGTAACTTCTTGGAAACTATCGATACAAAACTATGTGAGAAGCTAAATGTGTACCTTGTTGAAAACTAACAAACAACTCTGTGTGAGAATTTATAGGCTATATTTCTTGAAAACCCTCAATACAACACTGAGGAAGTACATGTGTAAATTCTTGAAAACTAATGATACAACCCTGTGTGAGATTCTGCACGTGTACCTTATTGAAACCTAATGATACAACAATGTGTGAGAATCTACACGTGTACCTCATTGAAAACTAATGATACAATGCTGTGTGAGAATCTACAGGTGTAACTTATTAAAACTAATGATGCAACGCCATGTGAGATTCTACAGGTGTACCTTATTGATAACTAACGATACAATACTGTGTGAGAATGTATAAGCGTAACTACATGAAAACTAGTGCTTGTGGCAGCCCTGCTTCTGGGCCTGTGTTCCAGTGCCTTGGTATCTCCTGTAAATTGCATAGAGCTTCCAATCTCAGCGGAAGCCAAACACCAAAGAGTCCAGGACTTCTCTCCTACCAATGAGACCAGGAAAAAACAGGAGCCAGGGAGACCAGGGGAGCAGCTGTTCCAGCAGCTGGATCAGGTACAATAGGCCCTGCATCTGCACCTGTGTTCCAGTGCCTGGTGTTTGCCTGGGAACTGCACAGAGCTTCTAATCCCAGTGAGAGCCAAACACACCAGACTCCAGGACTTCACTGCCACCAACAAGACCAGGAAAACATAGGAGCCAGGGAGACCAGGGGAACAGCTGATCTGGTGGGATCAGATACAACATGATCCAGCAAATTGTCCAGGGGACCAGGTGAGAGGCTAAGTGCCACAGATTCCTGTTCTTCTTCTCCACACATGGGACCAGAACGAGGTCAAGGAATAGAAGAACTACCAGATTATTGGACTTCCTAGCACCCACCAAAAGGGAACTCTGGTCCCATAACCACCATATATGTAACCACCAGATTTTAGAGACTCCACACCAGCAAGACTACAACAGTCCAATGCAAACGAAGCCGAATAGAATGACCTTAAAGCCACTTTCATGAAAATGATAGAGGCCCTAAAAGAAGATATAGGAAAATCCCTCAAAGAAATGGAAGAACAAAACAAACCAAAAAATGCGGGAAATGGAAGAAAAAACAAACCAAGAAATGCAAGAATTGGAAGAAAAAACAAACCAAAAAAGGCAGGAAATGGAGGACGAAACATACCAAAAAAGGGAAGGAAGTGGAAGAAGAAACAAAGCAAACATGCAAGAAATGGAAGAAAAAACAAAGCAAAAACGAAAGAAATCGAAGAAGAACCCAACCAAAACAGGCAGGAAATGGAAGAAGAATAAATGCAAACAATGCAAGAAATGGAAAAAAAACAAAATGGCTGAGAGGCACTTGAGGAATTGCTCAACATCCTTAGCCATCCGGGAAATGCAAATCAGAATAACTCTTAGAAACCATCACATTCCTGTCAGAGTGGCTAAATTCAAAAACACCAACAACTATTTATGCTGGAGAGGATGTGGTGAAAGCAGAGAACTACTCCATTGCTGGTGGGAGTGCCAACTTGTTCTGCCACTTTGGAAAGCAGTATGGAGACTCCTCAGAAAAATGGGAGTAAACCTACCACAATACCCCGCAACTCCATTCTTATGCATATATCCAAAATATGCCCATTCATACAACAAGGATGTCTGTAGCACTACGATTATAGCAGCATTATTTTTAATTGCCAGTACATGGAAGCAATCTAGATGTCCCTCAATCTAAGAGTGGATAGAGATGAAGTTTTATATTTACACAATGGAGTACTATTCAGCAAAATAAACAATGGAATCCTGAGATTTGCAGGCAAATGGATGACACTTAAAGAAACCATCCTGAGTGAGGGAACACAGTCACAAAAAGAGGAACATGACATATACTCTCTCATATATGGATTTTAGACATAGATCTGAGTGCCAGCCTACATTCCCATGACCAGAGTGTCTGTGAAACAGAAACTTCATTCAGTTTCTGATGGAAGAAGAGGCAGACTCCCATGGCTAAGCACTGAGCTAAACTCATGAAAGCCAGTATCAAAGAGGCAGGACTGATGACCAAACAGATTAAGACTGGGCTGGATTAACACCCAGAATCAGCTGACCTGACAAAGGTTAACTTTCGAATCCCAGGAATCAGCCTGGGAATCCAGCATGGGGACTGAACAAGACCCCCTGAATGTGGGTGTCAGTGAGGCGGCCTAGGTAATTTATTGAGCCTTGGATAGTAGATCAGTACTCATCCCGAGTATACACAGTGACTTTGGTCTCCCATCAAACAATGTGAGATGAACTCTCACCCTGAAATCTTGAAGAAGGTGCTAGGCCCTTCCCTGGGTGAAATAACACCCTCCCTAAGGAAATGAGGGTATAATGGTGGGTTGGGGGAGGGCACTGCAGGAGGGAAGGGAAAGGGAGAGGGACCTGGAACTGACTTATGAAGCAACCTTGTTTCTAATCTAAATTTAAACTTTAAAATAAATAGAAAATAATAAAAAAAGAACTAAAAAAAGAAACCTAATGGTACAAAACTGTGTGAGAAACAACATGTGGAACATATGGAAAACTAATGATATAACAGTGTGTGAGAATCTACACATTTAACTTCTTCAAAACTAGCCTTAAAATCTTGTGTGAGGAACTATCTCTATAACTTCTTGGAAAATATCGATACAACACTGTGTGAGAGACTAAATGCGTAACTTGTTGAAAACTAACAAAACAACTCTGTGTGAGAATCTATAAGTCATACTTCTTGAAAACCATGAATACAACACTGTGTGAGGAACTACATGCATAACTTCTTGAAAACTAATGATACAACCCTGTGTGAAATTCTACATGTGTAACATATTGAAAACTAACAAGACAACAATGTGTGAGAATCTAAATGTGTACCTTATTGAAAACTAACGATACAATACTGTGTGTTAAACTGCAAGTGTAACTTCTTGAAAACAAATGATGGAACATTTATGGGAAAATATGTTTTAATTTCTTTAAAACTAACAATACAACACTGTGTGAGAATCTATATTAGTAACTAACGAAATAATTCTGTGGGAGAAACTACATTAGAAACTTCTTGAAAACTAATGATACATCACTCTGTGGGATTACTCATATGCACCTTATTGAAAAGCAATGTTACAACGCTGGGTGAGAATCTACATGTGTACCATTTTGAAAACTAATGATACAACACTGTGTGAGAAACTACATGTGTAACTTATGGAAAACTAACGATATAACACTGCGTGAGAATCTACACATGTAACTTCTTCAAAACCAGCCTGATAAACTTGTGTGAGTTGCAACATCTGTAACTTCTTGAAAACTAACGATACAATACTGTGTGAGAATCTATAAGCATAACTACTTGAAAACTAGTGATGCAATTGTGTGTGAGAAACTGCATGTGAAACTTCTTGAAAACAAATATACAAGGCTGTGTGAGAAACTACACGCATAAGTACTTGAAAACAAATTTAATATTTCTGTGTAAAAATCTATATTCGTAACATCTTGAAAACTGTCGATAGAACACTGTGTATGAATCTACAAGTGTAACTTCTTGAAAACGAATGATACAACACTTATGAGAAAATACGTGTTTAATTTCTTGAAAACTAACGATACAACACTGTGTGAGAATCTATATCAGTAACTTCTTGAAAACAAACGATACAGAACTGAGTTTGAAACTACACGTATAACTGCTTGAAAACTAACAAAATGACTCTCTGTGGGAAAATACATTAGTAACTTCTTGAAAACAAATGATACAACACTGTGTGAAAATCTACAAGGGTAACTTATTGAAAACTAACGATGCAAACCTGTGTGAGAATCCACATGTTTAACTTCTTGAAAACAAACCATAAAATACTGTGTTAGTAATTATGTGTTTAACTTTTTGAAAATAAGACATATAACACTGACTGAGAAACTACGTGTTTAACTTTTTGAAAACAAACTATACAACACTGTGTGAGTATCTATATTCAAAAATTCTTGAAAACTAACGATACAACACTGTGTGAGAAACTATATTCGAAAATTCTTGAAAACTAATGATACAACACTGTGTGAGGATCTACATGTGTATCTTATGGAAAATTAACAATACAACACTGTGTGAGAAACTATGTGTGTAACTTCTTGAAAACTAATACAACACTGTGTGAGAACCTACATGAGTATCTCATTGAAAATTAAGGATACAACACTGTGTGAGAATCTGAGTGCATAACTTCTTGAAAACTAACAATGCAACACTGTGTTCAAATCTACACGCATAACTTCTGGAAAACTACTGAAACAAATCTGTGTGAGAAACTACATTAGTAACTTCTTGAAAACTAACGATGCAACAGTGTGTGAGAATTTACATGTGTATCTTAGGGACAATTAATGATACAATACAGTGGGAGAATCTGCACGTACATGTTATTAAAAACTAACAATACAGCACAGTGTTAGAAACAACATGTGTAATTTTTTGAAAACAGACGACACAACACTGTGTTAGAATCTGCACGTATATCTTATTCAAAAATACCGATACAGCACAGTTTTAGAAACTACATGTGTAAGTCATGGAAAACAAATGATACAACACTGTGTGAGAATCTACTGGTGGAACTAATTGAAAACTAACGATACAAAGTTGTGTGAGAATCTATAAGTCATACTTCTTGAAAACTAACAATACAACACTGCGTTAGAATCTATAAGCACAACTTCTTTAAAAATAATGGTACAACACTGTGTGACAATCTGCATGTGTAACTTCTTATAAACAAAGTATATAAAATGATATGAGAAAGTTCATGCATAATTCCATGAAAGTTAATGATACAACACCGTGTGAGAAACTATACGTGTAACTTATTGAAATTTAATTGTACAAAACTCTATGTAAAACTTCAGGCATACCTACTTTTAACCTAACTGGTAGGATTATGTTTAGGGTTAGGGTTAGTGTTAGGTTTAGGTTTAGGGTTAGGGTTAGTGTTAGTGTTAGGATTAGGGTTATTGTAGGGCTAGGGTTAGGGTTAGGGTTGGATTAGTTTTAGGGTTTGAGTTGAGAACCAACGTGTGTAACTTCTCGAAAATTAACAATAGTACACTGTTTGCGAATCTATACACTTAAATTCATGAAAACCAACGACACTACCCTGTGTGAGAAACTACATTCGAAACTGCTTGAAAACTAACGATACAACACTGTGTGATAATCTACATGTGTAACTATTTGAAAACATACGACAAAACACTGTGTGAGAAACTTCATGCCTAACTGCTTGATAACTAACAATACAACACTGTCTGAGAATCTATAAGCATAACTTCTTGAAAACTAACGACAAAAAGCTGTGTGAGAATCTGCACCTGTATCTTCTCGAAAATTGACGATACAACACTGTGTCAGAAACTACACGTTTAACTTATTGAAAAATAACGATATAGCACAGGCATAGATACTCACATAGAGTTGTATCGTTTGTTTTTGAGAAGTTACACATGTAGATTCTCGTACAGTCATGTATCGTTTGTTTTCAAGATGTTAATCATGTATTTTCCCACAAAATGTTGTTTCCTTTGTTTTCAATAAGTTACATGTATAGATGTGCAGGCAGCTTTGTATCGTTAGTTTTCCTGAAGATATGCATATAGCTTCTCACACTGTGTTGTATCATTAGTTTTTAAGATGTTAAACATGTACTTTCTCACACAGTGTTGTATTGCTAGATTTCAAAAACTTATGCATGTAGTTTCTCACAAAGGGTTGTTTCCTTTGTTTCCGAGAAGTTACATGTGTAGATTCTCCGACAGTATTGAGTACATTATTTTCTAGAAGTCAAGCATATAGATTCAAACACAGGGTTGTATCATTACTTTTCAATAAGATACAATTGTAGTTTCTCACACAGTGTTGTATCTTTAATTTTCAATAAGGTATACATGTAGATTCTCAGACAGTGTTGTATCCTTTATTTTCAGGAAGTTAAGCATATAAATTCAAACACAGTGTTTTATCGTTACTTTTCAATAAGACACACGTATAGATACTCACACAGTGTTGTATCACTAGTTTTCAAGTAGTTACACATGTAGACTCTCGGTTAGTGTTGCATCGTTAATTTTCAATAAGTTATAGGTGTAGATTCTTAGACAGTGTTATATCGTTAGTTTTCTGGAAGTTACTAATGTAGTTTCTCACACAGAGGTAATTCATTAGTTTTCAAGAAGTTATGCATTCAGTTTAGAGCTCAGAGTTGTATCGTTAGATTTCAAGAAGTTACATATATAGATTCTCAAACATTGTGCTATCGTTATTTTTCCAAAAGGTAAACACATAAATACTCACACAGTGGTGTACCATTTATTTATAATGAGTTGCACATGTAGATTCTCTTTCAGTATTGTATCATTAGTTTTCAAGAAATTACACATGTAGTTACTGACACAGAGTTGTATCAATAGTTTCCAAGAAGTTACAGGTGTAGATTCTAACACTGGGGTATATCGATAGTTTTCAAGAAGTTACACGTGTAGATATTCACACAGTGTTGTATCGATAGTTCTCAAGAAATTAGGCATGTAGATTCTCACACAGAGTTGTGTCGATAGTTTCCAAGAAGTTACATGTGTAGATCTTTACACAGTGTTGTATCATTACTTTTCAGTAAGTTACAGATTTGTGTGTTTAGTTTTCAAAAGCTACACTTGTAGAATATCACTCAACGTTGTATCCATTCAAGAAGCTATGCATGAAGTTTCTCACACAGTGTGGTATCGCTAGGTTTCAAGTAGTTAAACTTGTAGTTTCTGACACAGTGTTGTATCGTTAGTTATCAAGAAGTTACACATGTAGTTTCTCACACAGTATTGTATCGTTAGTTATCAATAAGGTACAATTGTAGAATCTCACACATCGTTGTGTCGTTAATTTTAAAGAAGGTGCAAGTGTAGATCTCACACAGCGTTGTATGGTTAGTTTTCACGAAGTTTCACGTGTAAATTCTCAGGCAGTGTTGAGTCCTTAGTATTCAAGAAGTTACCCATATAGTTTCTCACACAGTGTTGTACAATTAGTTTTCAAGCAGTTACACGTCTAGATTTTCGCCCAGTATTTTATCCTTAAATTTCAATAAGTTTCACGTGTAGATTCTCACACAGTGTTGAATCCTTAGTTTTCAAATAAGTTACAAGTGTGGATTCTCACACAGTGTTGTATCATTAGTTTTCCAGAAGGTACTAATATAGTTTCTCACAGGTTATTTCATTAATTTTCAATAAGTTATGCATTCAGTTTAGAACCCAGAATTGTATCGTTAGATGTCAAGAATTTTCGTAGATAGATTCTCACACTGTGTAGTATCGTTAGATTTCAAGAACTTACATATATAGATTTTAACACTCTGTTGTATTGTCAGTTTTCAAAAAGTTATGAATTCATTTTAGAACTCAGTGTTGTATGGTTAGTATTCAGGAAGTTACGCTTATAGATTCCAACACAGTGTTGTATCATTAGTTTTCAAGAAGTTACACGTGTAGATTCTTAGACAGTGTTGTATCATTATGTTTCAATTAGTTATACATGTAGTTTCTCACACAGTGTTGTCTCGTTAGTTTTCAAGAAGTTACTCATGTAGAATCTCACACAGTGTTGTATTGATAGTTTCCAGGAAGTTAATCATGTAGATTCTCACACAGTGTTGTATCATTAGTTTTCAAGAAGTTACACGTGTATATTCTCAGACAGTGTTGTATCATTGGTTTTCCAGAAGTTACTAATGTAGTTTTTCACAGAGATATTCGTTAGTTTTCAATAAGATATGCATTCTGTTTAGAACCCAGATTTGTATTGTTAGATTTCACGGAGTTATGCATTCAGTTTAGAACTCAGTTGTGTATCGTTAGATTTCAAGATGTTACATATAAAGATTCTCACACAGTGCTGTATCTTTAGTTTTCAATAAGGTACTCGTGTAGAATCTCAAACAGCGTTTTATCGTTAGTTTTCAATAAGGACACGTGTAGATTATCACACAGCTTTGTAGCATTAGTTTGCAATAAGTTGCACGTGCAGATTCTCACATAGATTTTATTGATAGTTTTCAATAAGGTACACGTGTGGAATCTCACACAGCGTTGTATCCTTAGTTTTCAATAAGGTATACGTTTAGAATCTCACACAGACTTATTTCGTTAGTTTTCCAGAATTTATACATGTAGTTACTCACACAGGGTTGTTATGATGGTGTTCAAGAAGCATCGCTTACAGATCCCCACACAGAGTTGTTTCGTTACACATGTAGTTTTTCACACAGTGTTGTATCAATAGTTTCCATGAAGATACACATGTAGTTTCTCACACAATTTTGTAATGCTAGTTTTGACGAAGTTATACGTGTAGGTTCTCACACAGTGTTACAGCGTTAGTTTTCCATAAGTTACACATGTAGTTTCTCACACAGTGTTGTATCAATATTTTTCAATAATGTACACGAGTACATTGTCACACAGTGTTGTGTCGTTAGTTTTCAAGAAGTTATGCATGTGGTTCCTCACAGGGTATTGTATTTATGGTTTTCAAGATGTGTCGCTTAAGATTCGCATAAAGTGTTGTGTCTTTCGTTTTCCATAAGATACGAATGTAGTTTCTCACACAGTGTTGTATCGTTAGTTTTCAAGAAATTACAGGTGTAGATTCTCACACTGTGTTGTATCGATTGTTTCCAAGAAACTGTAACACTATCCTAATCCTAAACATAACCCTATCCCAAATGACAACTAAACCTAATGGAAACCTAACCCTAACCGTATCCCTAAACTTAACCCTAACCTTAACGCTAAACCTAAACTTAAACCTATCCCTAAAACTAACACTAAGCCTACCCTACCTGTAACCCTAACCCAAAGCTTAAGCCTAAACCTAACTTTAACCATAACCCCTAACCTGACTTCTAACCCTAATCCTAACCAACCCTAACCATATCCCTCTACCACTACCCTATCCCTAATCCTAACCTTAATCCTAAACATAACCCTAAACCTAAACCTAGCCCAAATCTTAAACCTAAACCTGAACCTAACCCTTTCTCTAACTCTAACCTAAAACTAACCATAACCCTAACCATCTAACCCTAACCCTAGCCCAAACCAATCACTCAACCTATCCCTAACCCTAACCCTAATCCTAAGGTTAAGCCCAACCCTAACCCTAACCCTAACCCTAAATTAAGCCTAAAACTACCCCTAACGTTTAGCCCTAATGTTAACCTCTAACACCTAATCCTAACACTAATTTTAAGCCAAACCCTAACCATAAACCTAAACCTAATCCTAACCTTAACCTAACCCTAACACTAACTTTAAGGCTAACCATAACCATAATCCTAAACTTAAGCTTTAACCTAATGATAAACCTAACCACTAACCCTACCAGAACTGTAACCCTAACCATAAACCTAATCCTAGCACTAATAATATCCCTAACCCAAACCCTAACCCTAAAAATAACCCTAATCCTAAGCCTAAACCTAAGCTTAAGCCTAACCCTAACCCTGTACTTAATCGTAAACCTAACCATAACAATAACCCCTAACCCGAATTCGAACACTACCCTAACCAACCCTAACCATTTTCCTAAACCTAACCCTACCATAATCCTACCCTCATCCTATCCCTAATCCTAACCATAAACCTAACCCAAACTCTAGCCCTAACCTTAACCCTAACACTAACCTCTAACCCTAATCCTTACTCTAACCCTAACCTAAACCTAACCCTAAAAATAACCTAACCCTAAAACTTTCACTAAACATAACCCTAATCCTAACCATAACCTTAACCCTAGCCCTAATCCAATCCCTAACCCCAACCCTAACCCTAAAAATAACCCTAAATCCTAACCTTAACACTAGCCCTAAACATAACCCTAACCCTAACCCTAATACTAACCCTAACCATCTAACCTTAACCGTAACCCTAACAATAACACTCAGTGTTAGGTTTCAAGTAGTTACTCATGGAATTTTGAAAACATTTTTGTACCATTAGTTTTCAATACGTTAGGCATAAAGATTCTGACACAGTGTTGTATTGTTACTTTTCAAGGAGTTACACATAAACCTTCTCATAGAGTGTTATATAGTTTCCATGAAGTTACGCATGTAGATTCTCAGTGTTGTATCGTTAGTTTTCAAGAAGTTACGTATGTGGATTCTAAAACAGTGTTGTATCGTTAGTTTTCAAGAAGTTAGATGTATAGTTTCTGACACAGTGTTGTATTGTTAGTTTTCAAGAAGTTATGCTTATAGATTCTCAAACAGTATTATATCGTTAGTTTTCAATAAGTTACACGTGTAGATTCTCACCCAGCGTTGTATCGTTAGTTTTCCACAAATTATGCATGTAGTTTCTCACACAGAGTTGTATCGATAGTTTCCAAGAAGTTACAGGTGTAGATTCTCAAACTGTGTTGTAACAATAGTTTCCAAGAAATTACTCATGTAGATTCTCACACAGTATTGTATCATTGGTTTTCAAGAAGTTACACGTGTAGTTTCTCACAGTGTTGTATCGTTTGTTTTAAAGAAGGTAGATGTGTAATTTCTCACACCATATTGTATCAGTCTTTTTCAATAAGTTATTGTTATAGATTCTCAGACAGTATTGTATCATTAGTTTACAATAAGTAACACCCTAACCCTAACCAAAAATCTAACTCTAATGCTAACCCTAAATCCAAACTAAGCCTAACCCTAAACATAACCCTAAAACTAACATTAATACTACCTTTACCCTATCCCTAAACCTAGCCTTAAACTTAACCCTAACCTTATCCTTAACCTTATATGCTAACCCTAACACTAACCCTAACCCTATCCCTGAACATTAAATTAATACTAACCCTAACCCTAACCACTAACACTTAACCCCAAACCTAGACCTAACCCTATCCATAAACCTAACCCTAACCCTAAACCTAACTCTATCCCTAAGCCTAACCCTAACCCTAACTATAACCCAAACTCTAAATCTAACCTAACCCTAAACATAACTCTAACCCTAATGCTAACGCTAACCCAAAACTAAACCTAAACCTAACCCTAACCCTAACCCTAGACCCTAACATAATACTATCCATAACCATCTAACCCTAACCATAACCCTAACAATAACCCTCACCGTTAGGTTTCAAGTAGTTATGCATGGAATTTTGAAAATATTTTTGTACCGTTAGTTTTCAATACGTTAGGCATATAGATTCTGACACAGTGTTTTATCATTCCTTTTCAAGAAGTTAGATGTGTAGTTTCTCACACAGTGTTGTATCATTAATTTTCAATAAGTTACACGTGTAGATTCTCACCCAGCGTTTTATCGTTAGTTTTCCACAAATTACGCATGTAGTTTCTCACACAGAGTTGTATCGATAGTTTCCAAGAAGTTACACGTGTAGATTCTCACACTGTGTTGTATCGTTAGTTTTCAAGAAATTATGCATGTAGATTCTCACGCAGTGTTGTGTCTATAGTTTCCAAGAAGTTACACGGGTAGATTCTTAAAATGTGTTGTATCCTTAGTTTTCAATTTTTCAATAAGTTACACCTGTAGATTCTTAAACAGATTTGTGTCGTTAGTTTTCAATAAGGTACAGTTGTAAAATCTCACACAGCATTGTATCCTTAGTTTTCAAGAAGCTACGCATGAAGTTTCTCACATCGTGTGGTATCACTAGTTTTCAGGTAGTTACACTTATAGATTCTCACACAGTTTTGTATCGTGAGTTTTCAAGAAATTATGAATGTAGTTTCTCACACAGTGTTGTATCGATAGTTTCCAAGAAGTTACACGGGTAAATCCTCACACAGTTTTGTATTGTTAGTTTTCAATAATTTACACATGTAGATTCTCACACAGTGAGTTAGTGTTCAATAACTTATACCTGTAGATTATACCACAGCATTGTTTCATTTATTTTTCAATAAGGTACACGTGTAGAATCTCACACAGCGTTACATCGATAGTTTCCAATAATTTGCACATGTGGTTTCTCACAAAAGGTTATGAGGCTAGTTTTGAAGAAGTTACATGTTGTAGATTCAAACACAGTGTTACATCGTTAGTTTTCCATAAGTTACACATGTAGTTCCTCACACAGTGTCGTATCATTAGTTTTCAAGAAGTTAGACGTGTAGTTTGTCACACAGTGTTGTGTCGTTAGTTTTGAAGCAGTTATGCTTACAGAATCTCAGATAGAATTGTATCATTGATTTTCAATAAGGTACAGGTGTACATTATCAAACAGCGTTGTATCGCTAGTTTTCAAGTAGTTATACTTAGAGATTCTCACACAGTTTTGAATCATTAGTTTTTAAGAAATTATGCAGGTAATTACTCATAGAGTGTTGTATCGATATTCTACAAGAAGTTACACGGGTAGATTCTCAAACTGTGTTGTATCATTAGTTTTCAATAAGGTACAAGTGCAGATTCTCAAACACCATTGTATTGTTAGTTTTCAATAAGTCACACCTGTAGACATTCACACAGCTTTGTATGGTTTGTTTTCAATAAGGTACAGGGGTAGACGCTCACACAGCGTTGTATCGCTATTTTTCAAGAAGTTACTCATGTAATTCCTCACACTGTGTCGTATTGATGATTTTCAGGAAGTATTGCTTGTAGATTCTCACACTGACTTGTTCCATTAGTGTTTAACAAGTTATTCTTATAGTTTCTCACACAGTGTTGTATCAATAGTTTCCCGAAGTTACACATGTAGTATCTCATTTAAGGTTATAAGACTAGTTTTGAAGAAGTTACATATGTTGATTCTCACACAGTGTTATATCGTAAGTTTCCATAAGTTACACATGTAGATTCTCACACAGCATTCTATCTTCAGTTTTAAATAAGGCACATGTGTAGAATCTCACTCAGCGTTGTATCATTAGTTTTCAATAAAGTACACGTGTAGTTTCTCACACAGTGTTGTATCATTAATTATCAATAATGTACACGTGTAGAATCTCACACAACATTGTATCGTTAGTTTTCAATAATGTACACGTGTAGAATCTCACACACTGTTGTATCATTAGCTTTCAATAGGTTACACGTGTAGATTCTCTCACAGGTTTGTATTAGTTTTCAATAAGTTACAAGTGTAGATACTTACGCAGTGTTGTATTTTTAGTTGTCAATAAATTACACCTGTAGATTCTCACACAGCCTGTATTGGTAGTTTTCAATAAGGGATATGTGTTGAATCTCACACAACGTTGTATCGTTAGTTTTCAATAAGGTTCACGTGTACAATATCACACAGCGTTGTATCGTTAGTTTTCAGGAAATTACGCATGTAGTTTCTCACACATTGTTGTATAGATAGTTTCCAAGAGGTTACACAGGTAGATTCTCACACAGTATTGTATCGTTAGTTTTCAATAAGGTACACGTGTATATTCTAAAACAGCGTTGTATCATTAGTTTTCAATAAGTTACACTGTAAATTCTCACACAGAGTTGTTTCATTAGTTTTGTATAAGGTACATGTGTAGAATATCACAGAGAGTTGTATCATTAGTTTTCAAGAAGCTATGCATGTAGGTAGTCACACAGTGTTGTACAGCTAGTTTTCAATTAGTTACACTTACAGATTCTCACACAATTTTGTATCGTTAATTTTCAATAAGGTACACGTGTAGATTATCAAACAGTGTTCTATCGTTAGTTTTCAGTAAGTTACACCTGTAGATTCTTCCACCCCTTTTTATCTCTTGTTTTCAATAAGGTTCACGTGTAGAATCTCACACAGTGTTGTATCGATATTTTACAAGATGTTCACGGGTAGATTCTCAAACTGTGTTTTATCATTAGTGTTCAATAAGGTACAGGTGTAGATTCTCAAACAGTGTTGTATCGTTAGTTTTCAACAAGTTATACCTGTGGATTCTCTCACAGCTTTGTTTGGTTTGTTTTCAAAAACGTACACGTGTAGAATCTCACACAGCATTGTATCGTTATTTTTCAAGAAGTTACGAATATCGTTCCTTACACAGTGTCGTATTGATGGTTTTCAAGAAGTATCACTTATAGATTCTCACACTTAGTTGTTTCATTAGTTTTCAACATTTATGCATGTAGTTTCTCACAAGGTTTGTATCCATAGTTTCCAGTAAGTTACACATGTAGATTCTCACACAGCATTATATCTTCAGTTTTCAGTAAGGTACATGTGTAGGATCTCACACATCGTTGTATCATTAGTTTTGAATGTGGTACACGTTTAGAATCTCACACAGCATTGTATAGTTAGTTTTCAAAATTACACTTGTAGTTTCTCACACAGTGTTGTATGGCTTGTTTTCAAGTAGTAACACTTATAGATTCTCACACATTTTTGTTTCTTTAGATTTCAATAAGGTACATGTGTAGTTCCTCACACAGTTTTGTATTGATAGTTTTCAAGAGGTATCACTTAAGATTTGCATACAGTGGTGTGTCAATATTTTTAATAAGACATGCATGTAGTTTCACATACAGTGTTGTATCGATAGTTTGCAATACGTTACATATGTAGATTCTCAAACTGTGTTGTATGCTTATTTTTGAAGAATTAACACGTGTAGTTTTTCACACAGTGTTGTATCGTTAGTTTTCAAGAACTTAGACGTGTAGTATGTCACACAGTGTTGTATCATTAGTTTTCAAGAAGTTATGCTTACAGATCCTTGCAAAGAATAGTTTCGTTAGATTTCAATAAGTTACACGTGTAGATTCTCACACAGTTTTGTATCGTTAGTTTTCAAGAAATTATGCATATAGATTTTCACACATTGTTGTGTGTTTAGTTTTCAATAAGGTACACGTATAGAATCACACAATGTTGTATCGTTAGTTTTCAATAAGTTACACGTGTAGATTATCACACAGCATTGTATCGTTAGTTTTCAATAAGGTACACGCGTAGAATATCACAGAGTTGTATCGTTAGTTTTCAAGAAGTTAGGCAAGTAGTTTTTTATGCAGTGTTGTATCGCTACTTTTCAAGTACTTAACACTTACAGATACTCACTCTGTGTTGTATCGTTAGTTATCAAGAATATACTATTACAGATTCTCACTAAGTATTGTATCGTTAGTTTTCAATAAGATACATGTGTAGATTCTCACAAAGTGTTGTATCGTTTTTAAGAAATTATCCATGTAGTTTCTCACACAGTGTTGTTTCGATATTTTCCAACAAGTTACACGGGTAGATTCTCAAACAGCGTTGTACGTTAGTTTTCAATAATTTAAAATTTTAGATGCGCACAGCTTTGTATCGTTTGTTTTCAATAAGGTACACGTGTTGAATCTCACAAAGCATTGTATTGTTAATTTTCAATAAGGTTCACTTGTAGATTATCACACAGCGTTGTAGGGTTAGTTGACAATAAATTGCACTATAAAATCTCACACACTGTTGTATCGTTAGTTTTCAATAAGTTACACATATAGATTGTCTCTCAGCATTGTCTCTTTATTTTTCATTAATTTACAATCATAGATACCTACACAGTGTTTTGTATTTAGGCAATATGTTACACCTGTAGAATCTCACACAGCTTGTATTGGTAATTTTCAATAAGGGACTCGTGTTGAATCTCACACAGCGTTGTATAGTTAGTTTTCAATAAGGTACACTTGTAGATTATCACACAGGGTTGTAACGTTAGTTTTCTATAAGTTACACCTCTATATTCTCACACAGCATTGTATCATCAGTTTTCAATAAGTTATAAGTTTATAATCTCACACAGTGTTTTAGCATTAGTTTTCAATAAGGTACACGGGCAGAATATAACAGAGCGTTGTATCGTTGGTTTGCAAAAAGTTAGGCATTTAGTTTTTCACACAGTGTATCACTACTTTTCAAGTACTTACATTTATAGATTCTCACACAGTGTTGTATCATTACTTATCATTAAGATACACAGTGTTTTGTTCTTACATTTCAAGGAACAATGCTTACAGATTCTCACAAAGTATTGTATCATTAGTTTCCATTAAGTTACATGTGTAGATTCTTACACAGTGTTGTATCGTTAGCTTTTAGGAAATTACATATGTAGTTTCTCACTCAGTGTTGTGTTGATAGTTTCCAAGAAGGTACCCTGGTAGATTCTTAAACCGTGTTGTATCGTTAGTTTTCAACAAGTTACATGTGTAGATCCTTACACAGAGTTGTATCTTTAGTATTCAATATGTTACAACTGTAGATTCTCACACAGCTCGTATTGCTAATTATCTATAAGGGACACGTGTTGAATCTCACACAGCATAGTATCATTAGTTTTCAATAAGCTACACATGTAGATTCTCATACAGTATTGTATCATTCGTTTTCAAGATATTATGCATGTAGTTTCTCACACAGTGTTGTGTGGATATTTTCCAAGAAGTTACACTGGTAGATTCTTAAACTGTGTTGTATCGTTAGTTTTCAACAAGTTACACGTGTGTATACTTACACAGTGTTATATCTTTAGTTTTCGATATGTTAGACCAGTAGATTCTCACAAAATGTTGTGTCGCTAGTTTTCAATAAGTTACACTTATAGAATCTCACTCAGCATTGCATCATTAGTTTTGAAGAAGCTACGCATGTAGCTTCTCACACAGTGTTGTATTGCTAGTTTTCAAGTAATTACACTTATAGATTCTCACACAGTTTTGTATCGTTGGTTTTCAAGAAATTACCCATGTAGTTTCTCACACAGTGTTGTATCGATATTTTCCAAGATGTTAAATGGGTAGATTCTCAAACAGCGTTGTATCATTAGTTTTCAATATGTTATACCTGTAGATTCTCACTGTTTTGCATCGTTTGTTTTCAATAAGGAACAGGTGTAAAATCTCACACAGAGTTGTTTGCTGGATTTCAATAAGGTACACGTGTAGATTCTCACTCATCTTTGTCTCATTACTTTTAAATAAGGTACACGTGTTGAAACTCACACAGCATTTAATTGTTAGTTTTCAATAAGTTACACTTGTAGATTATCACAAAGCACTTTAGGGTTAGTTGGCAATAAGTTGTACATGTAGAATATCACACAATGTTGTATTGTTAGTTTTCAATAATTTACACATATAGATTACCTCACAGCGTTGTATCTTTAGTTTTCAATAAGTTAAAAGTGTAGATACTTACACAGTACTGTACCTTTATTTGTCCATAAATTATACTTGTAGATTCTCACACAGCTTTTATTGCTAGTTTTCAACAAGGGACACGTGTTGAATTTCACACAGCTTTGTATCATTAGTTTTCAATAAGATACACGTGTAGAATATCACACAGCGTTGTTTTGTTACTTTTCAAGAAGTTACCCATGTAGTTCCTCAAACAGTGTTATATTGACGGTTTACAAGAAGTATCGCTTATAGATTCTCAAACAGAGTTGTTTCATTAGTTTTCAACAAGTTACACATGTAGTTTCTCACATAGTGTTGTATCCATAGTTTCCAAGAAGTTACACATGTAGATTCCCACAAAAGGTTATAAGGCTAGTTTTGAAAAAGTTACATGTGTAGTTTCTCACCCAGTGTTATATCGTTTTTTCCATAACTTACTCATATAGTTTCTCACACTGCATTGTATTGTTAGTTTTCAATAAGCTACACCTGTAGAAACTCACGCAGCATTGTATCATCAGTATTCAATAAGATACACGTGTAGAATCTCACACAGCATTGTATCATTAGTTTTGAATAAGGTACACATGTAGAATCTCACCCAGCATTGTAGCAATAGTTTTCAAGAAGTTAGTCATGTAGATTTCACACAGTGTTGTATGGCTTGTTTTCAAATACTTACACTTACAAATTTTCACACAGCGTTGTATCATTAGTTTTCAATAAGTTACACGTGTAGTTTCTCACACAGTGTTGTATCACTAGTTTTCAAGTACTTACACTTATAGATTCTCACACAGTGTTTTATCATTAATTGTCAATAATGTACACGTGCAGAATCTCACAAAGCGTTGTATCGTTTGTTTTCAATAAGTTACACGTGTAGATTAAAACACAGGGTTGTATTGTTACTTTTCAAGAAGTTACACCTGTAGATTCTCACACATCATTGTATCATCAGTTTTAAATATGGTACACGGGTATCTCACAATGCAATGTATCGTTAGTTTTCAATAAGGTACATGGGTAGAATATCACAACATTGTATCGTTAGTTTTCAAGAAGTTAAGCATTTATTTTCTCACACAGTGTTGTATTGCTACTTTTCAAGTACTTAATCTTATAGATTCTCACTCAGTTTTGTATCGTCAGTTTTTAAGAAATTACCCATGTAGTTTCTCACACAGTGTTGTGTCGATGTTTTCCAACAAGTTACACAGGTAGATTCTCAAACAGCGTTGTACGTTAGTTTTCAATAAGTTACAACTGTACATTCTCACAGATTTGTATTATTTGTTTTTACTAAGCTACACGTGTAGAATCTCACACAGTGCTGTATCGTTAATTTTAATAAGGTACATGTGTAGATTCTCACACATATTCTATCGATAATTTTCAATAAGGTACATGTGTTGAATCTCACACAGCATTGTGTTGTTATTTTTCAATAAGGTACACTTGTAGATTATCACACAGCATTGTAGGGATATTTGGCAATAAGTTGCACGTGTAAAATCTCACACACTGTTGTATCGTTAGTTTTCAATAGGTTACACATATAGATTCTCTCTCAGGGTTGTATCTTTTTTTTCATTAAGTTACAAGTGTAGATACTTACACAGGCTTGTATATTTAGTTGCCAATAAGTTACACCTGTGGATTCGCACACAGTTTGTATTGGTAATATTCAATAAGGGGCACGTGTTGAATCTCATACAGCATTGTATTGTTAGTTTTCAAGAAATTACACATGTAGAATCACACAGCTTTTTAACGTTAGTTTTCTATAAGGTACGCCTGTATATTCTAACACAGCATTGTATCGTCAATTTTCAATATGTTATACGTGTAGAATCTCACACAGTGTTGTAGCATTAGTTTTCATTAAGGTACATGGGCAGAATATAACACAGCATTGTATCGTTATTTTTCAAGAAGTTAGGCATTTAGTGTCTCACACAGTTTTGTATCACTAGTTTTCAAGTACTTACACTTATAGATTCTCACACAGTGTTGTATCATTACTTATCAATAATATACTAGAATAGTTTCACACGCAGTGTTGTATTGTTACTTTTCAAGGAATAACGCTTACAGATTCTCACAAAGTATTGTATCATTAGTTTTCATCAAGTTACACGTGTAGATTCTTACACAGTGTTGTATCATTAGTTTTTAGGAAATTACCCATGTAGTTTCTCACTCGGTGTTGTGTTGATAGTTTCCAACAAGTTACACTGGTAGATTCTTAAACCGTGTTGTATCGTTAATTTTCAACAAGTTACACGTGTAGATACACAGTATTGTATCTTTAGTATTCAATAAGTTACACCAGTAGATTCTCACACAGAGTTGTGTCGTTAGTTTTCAATAAGGTACACGTGTAGAAGCTCACACAGCATTGTATCATTAGTTTTCAAGAAGCTACGCATGTAGTTTCTAACACAGTGTTGTCTCTCTAGTTTTCAAGTAGTTATCCCTATAGATTGTCACACAGATTTGTATCATTTGTTTTCAAGAAATTACACATGTATTTTCTCACACAGTGTTGTGTCGATAGTTTCCAAGAAGTTACACGGGTAGACTCTCAGACAGTGTTGTATTGTTCGTTTTCCAGAATTTACTAATGTAGTTTCTCACAGAGAGATATTTTGTTAGTTTTCAAGAAGTTATGCATTCAGATTAGAACTCAGGGTTGTATCGTTAAATTTCAAGAAGCGACATAGATAGATTCTCACCCTGTGTTGTATCGTTAGTTTTCACGAAATTATATATATATATATATAGATAGATCTCACACAATGTTGTATCGTTAGTTTTCAAGAAGTTATGCATTCATTATAGAACTCAGTATTGTATCATTAGATTTCAAGAAGTTATTCTTACAGATTCTCACATATTGTTTTATCATTAGTTTGCAATACGTTACAGGTGTAGATTCTCAGACAGTGTTGTATCATTAGTTTTCAAGTCATTACACACGTAGTTTCTCACCCAGTGTTGTATCATTACTTCTCAATAGGTTACACATGTGGATTCTCACACAGTGTTGTATCATTAGTTTTCCAGACATTACTAATGTAGTTTCTCACACAGAGATTGTTCGTTAGTTTTCATGAAGTTATGTATTCAGTTTAGAACTCAGGGTTGTATCGTTAGATTTCAAGAAGAAATGTAGATAGATTCTCACACAGTGTTGTATCATTAGTTTTCAAATGTTACACATGTAGATTGTCATACAGTGTTGTGTCCTTTATTTATAATAAGTTACACATATAGATTCAAACACAGTGTTTTCTTGTTACTTTTCAATAAGATACAGGTGTAGATTCTCAAACAGTGTTGTTTTGATAGTTTTCGAATACTTACACATCCAGTTTCTCACACAGTGTTTTGTTGTTGATTTTCAATATGTTACATGTGTAGATATTCAGAAAGTGTTGTCTCATTAGTTTTCAAGAATTTGTGCTTATATATTCTCACACAGTGTTGTATCGTTAATTTTCAATAGGTTACACGTGTAGATTCTCAGACACTGTTGTATTGTTAATTTTCAATTATTTATATGTATAGATCCTCAAACAGAGTTGTATTGTTAATTTTCACTAATTTACATGTATAGATTCTCAGACACTATTTTAATGATAGTTTTCAAGAAGCTAAACTTGTAGATTCTCACATAGTGTTGTATCGTTAGATTTCAAGAAGTTACACTTGTAGATACTCACACAGATTTGTATCGTTAGTTTTCAAGAAGATACACATGTAGATTCTCAGAAAGTGTTGAGTCGTTTATTTTCAAGAAATTATGCATATAGATTCAAACACAGTTTTGTATGGTTACTTTTCAATATGATTTATGGGTAGTGTCTCACAAAGTGTCATATCGTTAATTTTCTTTTTTTTTATATGTTTTATTTTCCAGTTTAAATTTAGATAAGAAACAAGGTTGCTTCACAAGTCAGTTCCAGGTCCCTCTCCCTTTCCCTCCCCTCCTCCCGTTCCCTCCCCCCCAACTCCCCCATTATCTCCTCATTCCCCCAGGGACGGTGAGGCCCTCCATAAGTTACACATATAGATTCCCAGTCAGCGTTGTATCGTTTGTTTTAAAGAAGTTACAAGTGTACATTGTCAGACAGTGTTGAGATATTTATTTTCAAGTAGTTAAAATTACAGTTTCAAACACAGGGTTGTATCATTACTTTTTAATAAGATACACGTGTAGTTTCTCACACAGTGGCGTATGGTTAATTTTCAATAAGTTACACAGATAGATTCTCAGACAATGTTGTTTCGTGAAATTTCACTTATTTTCATGTGTAGATTCTTACACAGATTTTTGTCATTCATTTTCAATAAGTTACACATATAGATCCTCAGACAGCATAATCTTTAGTTTTAATGAAGTTACACGTGTACATTCTCAACAGTGTTGTATCGTTCATTTTGCAGAAGTTACTAATGTAGTTTCTCACACAGAGATTTTGTTAGTTTTCCAGAAGTTATGCATTCAGTTTAGAACTCAGAAATGTATCATTAGATTTCAAGAAGTTACTTAGATAGATTATCACACAGTGCTGTATCGTTAGTTTTCAAGAAGTTATGCACATAGATACCCATTGTATCAACTTTTTAAGGAGTTGCACATGTAGATTCTCTCACATTGTTGTATCTTTAGTTTTCAAGATTTTACCCATGTAGTTTCTCAAACAGTGCTGTTTCATTAATTTCTATTAGATATACCTGGAGACTCTCACACTGTGAGTTTTCAAGAACTTACTTTTATAGATTCTAACACAGTGTTGTATCATTAGTTTTCAAGAATTTACACGTGTGGGTACTCATACAATATTTTATCGTTAGATTTGAAAAAGTTACATATATGGATACTCACACAGTGCTGTAACATTACTTTTCAAGAAGTTACAAACATAGATACTCACATAGTGTTGTATCATTTTTTTAGAAGTAATGACCCAACTGGGATTAACAGATATCTATAGAACATTTCATCCACATAAAAAAGAATACACCTACTTCTCACCACCACATGGAACTTTATCAAAAATCGACCACATACTTGGCAACATATCAAACCTGAGCAGCTACAAAAAATTGGAATAACTCCATGCACCTTATCAGACCACCATGCTTTAAAATTAGAATTCAACAACAACACAAATTGCAGAAAACCTACAAACTCATGGAAATTGAATAATGCTCAAGTGCACCATCCTTGGGTCAAAGAGGAAATAAAAAAGAAATTAAAGACTTCCTCGAATTCAATGAGAATGAAGACACAACATACCCAAACCTATGGGACACTTTGAAATCAGTGCTACCGAGGAAGTTCATAGCACTAAGTGCTCACATGAAGAAACAGGAGAACAGTTATACAAGAGAATCAACATCACAGCTGAAAGCTCTAGAACACAAAGAAGCAAACTCCCCAAGGAGGAGTAGACGCCAGGAAATAATCAAATTGAGGACTGAAATCAATAAATTAGAAACCAGGAAAACAATACAAAGAATCAATGCAACGAAGAGTTGGTTCTTTGAGAAAATCAATAAGATAGACAAACCTTTGTCCAAACTTACCAAACAACAGAGAGTGAACACGCAAATTAACCAAATCAGAAAGGAAAAGGATGACATAACAACAGACTCTGAGGAAATCCAGAGAATCATTAGGTCATACTTTGAAAACCTGTACTCCACAAAATTCGAAAATTTAAAGGAAATGGATGACTTCCTGGATAGCTATCACTTGCCAAAACTAAATCAAGAACAGATAAGCAATTTAAATAGTCTCTCTACCAAAAAAGTCCATGTCCAGATGGCCTCAGTGCAGAATTCTACCAGAAATTCAAAGAACAGCTTACTCCAATTCTTCTCAAAGTGTTCCACACAATAGAAGCAGAAACGTCTTTGCCAAACTCTATGAGTCTACAATAACCTTTATCCCCAAGTCACACAAAGATACAACTAAGAAAGAGAACTTCAGACCAATATCCCTCATGAACATTGATGCAAAAATACTCAATAAAATACTGGCAAATATGATCCAAGAACACATCAAAACAATCATTCACCACGATCAAGTAGGATTCATCCCAGGGATGCAGGGATGGTTCAACATACGAAAATCCATCAAGGTAATCCATCATATAAACAAGCTGAAAAACAAAAATCACATGATCATCTCACTAGATGATGAAAAAGCCTTTAACAAAATCCAACACCGCTTCATGATAAAGGTATTAGAGAGATCTGGGATAACAGGGACATACTTAAACATAATAAAATCTATATACAGTAAACCAACAGCCAACATCAAACTAAATGGACAGAAACTCAACGCAATTCCTCTAAAATCAGGACCAAACAAGGCTGTCCACTCTCTCCATACCTTTTCAATATGGTACTTGAAGTTCTAGCTGTTGCCATACGACAGCAAAGGGGGATCAAGGGGATCCAAATTGGGAAGGAAGAGGTCAAACTTTCACTGCACACGATATGATAGTTTACATCAATGACCCAAAGAACTCTACCAGGGAACACTTACAGCTGATTACCACCTTCAGCAAAGTGGCAGGCTACAAGATCAACTCAAGAAAATCAGTAGCTCTACTATATACACATGATAAAAGGGCTGAAAAATAAATCAGGGAAACATCACCCTTTACAATTGACACAAACAACATAAAAATATCTTCGGGTACCGCTAACCAAACAAGTGAAAGACCTGTATCATAAGAACTTTGAATCTTTAAAGAAAGAAATTAAAGAAGCTTTCAGAAAATGGAAAGATCTCCCATGTTCTTCGATTGGTGGGATCAATGTAGTAAAAATGACAATCCTGCCAAAAGTAATCTACAGATTCATTGCAATCCCCATTAAAATCCCAGCACAATTCTTCACAGACTTTGAAAGAACAATAATCAATTTTGTATGGAAAAACAAAAGAACCAGGATAGCCAAAACAACCCTGTTCAACAAAGCATCGTCCGGAGGCATCACCATCGATGACCCCAAGCTCTATTATAGAGTTAAAGTCCTGAAAACAGCTTGGTATTGGCACAAAAATAGACAGGTAGACCAATGGAATCGAATTGAAAACCCGGGTATTAACCCACACACATACGAACATGTGATCTTTGACAAAGAAGCTAAAAATATACAATGGAATAAAGAAAACACCTTCAACAAATGGTGCTGGCATAACTGGAGGCTGGCATGTAGAAGAATGCAGATCGATCCATGCTTATCGCCATGCACAAAACTTAAGTCCAAAGGGATCAAAGACCTCAACATTAATCCAGCCACACTGAACCGCTTAGAAGAGAATGTGGGTGTTTCCCTTGAATGAATTAGTACAGGAGACAGCTTCCTGAACATAACACCACTAGCACAGACAGTGAGATCAACAATTAATAAATGGGACCTACTGAAACTGAGAAGCTTCTGTAAGGCAAAAGACACAGTTAGCAAGACAAAAAGGCAGGCCACAGAATGGGAGAAAATATTCACTAATCCCACATCTGACAGAGGGTTGATCTCCAAAATTTACAAGGAACTCTAGAAGCAAGTCTCCAAAACAGCAAAGGACCCAGTTAAAAAGTGGGCTGCAGAACTAAATAGAGAGTTTTAAATAGAGGAGTCTAAAATGGCTGAGAGGCACTTGAGAAAGTGCTCAACATCCTTAGCGATCCGGGAAATGCAAATCAAAACAACTCTGAGATACCATCTCACTCCTTTCAGCATGGCTAAATTCAAAAACACTTAGGACAATTCATGCTGGAGATGATGTGGTGAAAGGGGGACACTCCTCCATTGCTGGTGGGAGGGCCAACTGGTTCATCCAATTTGGAAATCAGTATGGAGATTCCTCAGAAAAATGGGAATAAACCTACCAAAAGACCAGCAACTTCACTCTTAGACATATATCTGAAAGTTGCCCAGTCATACAACAAAGATATCTGTTCCACTATGTTCATAGCAGCTTTATTTTTAATAGCCAGAACTTGGAAGCAACATAGATGTCCCTCAACCGAAGAGTGGATTGAGAAAATGTGGTCCATTTACCCAATGGAGTACTATTCAGCAGAAAAAACAATGGAATCCTGAGATTTGCAGGCAAATGGATGACACTAGAAGAAACCATCCTGAGTGAGGTAACCCAGCCACAAAAAGAGAAACATGGCATGTGCTCTCTCATATATGGATTTTAGACATAGACCTGGGGAGTGCCAGCCTACAATCCCATGGTCAGAGAGTGTGGGAAACAGAAACTTCATACAGTGGCTGATGGAAGAAAATGCTGACTCCCTCGGTTAAGTACTGAGCTGAACTCAAGTAAGCCAGTAACAGAGAGGGAGGACTGATGACCAAAGGGATTAAGAAGTTTCACATGTAGATTCTCACAGTGGTTTATCTTTAGTTTTCAAGATGTTACACATGTAGTTTCTCAAAT
Organism: Mesocricetus auratus; assembly: GCF_017639785.1. NCBI lineage: Eukaryota > Metazoa > Chordata > Mammalia > Rodentia > Cricetidae > Mesocricetus > Mesocricetus auratus. The sequence continues at coordinate 26,666 of NW_024429250.1, read as the reverse complement.
AGTGTTGTGTAATTAATTTTGATAAGTTACAGGTGGAGAATGTCATACTTTGTTGTATCGTTAGTGTTTGAGAACTTATGCATATAGATTCTCAGTGTTGCATCGTTAATTTTCAATAAGTTACACGTGTAGATTCTCAGACAGTGTCATATCGTTAATTTTCAATAAGTTATACGAGTAGATTCTTATACAGTGATTTATCATTATTTTTACCGAAGGTACTACTGTATTTTCTCACACAGAGTTGTTTCGTTAGTTTTCCAGAAATTAAGCATTCAGTTTATAACTTAGTGTTGTATCGTTAGATTTCAGGAAGTTACATAGATTCTCACACAGTCCTGTATCGTTAACTTTCAAGAAGTTAGGCACACAGATACTCACACAGTGTTGTATCATTTCTTTTTAAGAAATTGCACATGTCGATTCCCTCTAAGTGTGGTATCGTTAGTTGTCAAGATGTAACCCATGAAGTTTCTCAAACTGTGTTGTGTTGATACTTTTTATAAGTTACAATTGGAGATTCTCACACTGTGTTGTATCGTTAGTTTTCGAGAACTTATGAATATAGATTCTAATTCACTGTTGTATCGTTAGTTTTCCAGAAGTTACACCTGTGGATTAACACATAGTGTTGTATGGTTCGATTTCAAGAAGTTACATATAAAGATTCTCACACAGTGCTGTATCTTTAGTATTCAATAAGTTACGAATATAGATTCTGACACAATGTTGTATCGTTTGTTTCCAAGATGTTGGTCACGTAGTTTCCCACAAAGTGTTGTTTCTTTTTTTTCAATAAGTTACATGTATAGTTGTGCAAGCAGCTTTGCATCATTAGTTTTCAAGAAGTTATGCATGTAGTTTCTCACTCTGTTTTAACATTTGTTTTCAAGAAGTTACACACTTAGTTTCTCACACAGTTTTTTATAGTTAGTTTTCAAGAAGTTACACGTGTAGATTCTCAGACAGTGTTGATTCATTTATTTTCAAGTAGTTACTCATATAGATTCAAACACAGGTTTGTGTCTTTACTTTTCAATAAGGTACATGTGTAGTTTCTTACATAGTGTTGTGTCATTAGTTTTCAATAAGTTACATGTGTAGATTCTCAGAAATTGTTGTAACATTAGTTTTCAATATGTTACACGTGTAGATTCTCACACAGTGTTTTATCTTTAATTTTCAATAAGATACACATGTAGATTCTCACACAGTGTGGTATCATTAAATTTCAATAAGTTACATGTGTAGATTCATACAGAGAGTTGTATCGTTATTTTTTTGGAATTTAATAATGTAGGTTCTCACATATAGGTATTTTGTTAGTTTTCAAGAAGTTATCCATTCAGTTTAGAACTCAGAGTTGTATCTTTCGATTTCCATAAGTTACATAGATAGATTCTCACACAGTGCTATATCATTTGTTTTCAATAAGTTACACACATAGATACTCACTCAGGGTTCTATCATTTGTTTTTAAGAAGTTACACATATAGATTCCCTACCAGTGTTGTATCGTTTTTTCAAGAGGCTACACATGTGGTTTCTCAAACAGTGTTGTGTCATTAATTTTTATAAGTTACACGTGGAGATTCTGACATTGTGTTGTATCATTAGTTTTCAAGAATTTACGTATATGGATTGTCACTCATTGTTTTATATTTAGTTTTCAGTAAGTTACATGTGGGGACTCTCTGATAGCCTTGCATCGTTAGTTTTCAAAATATTACTCCCATAGTTTCCCAAAAAGTGTCGTTTCCTTTGTTTTCAATAAGTTAAGGGTATATATGTGCAGGCAGGTTTGTATCGTTAATTTTCAAGCAGTTACGCATGCATTTATTCACACAGTGTTGTATCATTAGTTTTCAAGGCATTATACATGTATTTTCTCACACAGTGTTGTATCGTTAGTTTTCAAGAAGTTACACATGTAGATTCTCAGAGTGTTGAGTCTATCATTTTCAAGAAGTTACCCATGTAGATTCAAACAGAGGGTTGTATCGTTACTTTTCAAAAGATACAGGGGTAGCTTCTCGCACATTGTTGTATTGTTAATTTTGAATAAGTTACACGGGTGGAATCTCAGACAGTGTTGTTTTGTTAGTTTTCAATTAGTTACACATGTAGATACTGACACAGTGTTGTATCATTAATTTTCAATAAGTTACACGTGTAGATTCTCAGACCATGTTGTATCATTAATTTTCAAGATGTTATGCTTATAGATTCTCACACAGTGCTGTATCATTAGTTTTCAATACGTTACACGTGTAAATTATCACAGTGTTGTATCATTAATTTTCAATAAATTACACGTGTAGATTCTCAGACATTGTTCTGTACTTTATTTTCAAATAGTTACACATATATTTTCAAACACAGTGTTGTATCATTACTTTTCAATGAGCTACCGATGTAGATTCTCAGACAGTGTTGTATCATTAGTTTTCAAGTAGTTACAAATGTAGTTTCTCACACAGTGGTTTATCGTTAGTTTTCAATGAGTTACACGTGTAGATTCTCAGACAGTGGTGTATCGTTAATTGTCAATAAGATTCACATGTAGATTCTCACACATTGTTGTATCGTTAGTTTTCAAGAAGTTATGCATTCAGTTTAGAACTCAGTGTTGTATCCTTAGATTTAAAGAAGTTACATTTATAGATATTCTCCATAGTGCTGTATGGTTAGTTTTCAATCAGTTACGAATATAGGTTCTCACTCAATGTTGTATCGTTTGTTTTCAAGATGTTAGTCACTTAGTTTCCCACAAAGTGTTCTTTCATTTGTTTTCAATATGTTACACTTATAGATGTGCAGGCAGCTTTGTATGTTTAGTTTTCAAGTACTTATGTATGTAGTTTCTAACTCAAAGTTGTATCGGTAGTTTTTAAGAATTTACAATTGTGGGTTCTCACACAGTGTTGTATCATTAGATATGAAGAAGTTACATATATAGATAAGTTCTCACAAAATGTTGAATCGTTTGTTTTCAAGATGTTATTCACGTAGTTTCCCACAAAGTATTATTTCCTTTGTTTTCAATAAGAGACACGTATAGATGTGCAGGCAGCTTTGTATTCTTAGTTTTCAAGAACTTACACATGTAGTTTCTCTTACAATGTTGTATCATTAGTTTTAAATATGTTACATGCGTAGATCCTCACACAGTGTTGTATCTTTAATTTGTAATATGTTACACGGGTAGTTTCCCAGACAAAGATGTATATTTATTTTTTCAGGATTTACTAATGTAGTTTCTCATACCGAGTTATTTCCTTAGATTTCAAGAAATTATCCATTCAGTTTAGAACCCAGAGTATTATCATTAGATTTCAAGAAGTTATGTAGATAGATTCTCACACAGTGCTTTTTCGTTAGTTTTCAAGAAGTTATGCACATAGATACTTACCTAGTGTTGTATCGTTTGTTTCTAAGAAGTTGCACATGTAGATTCTCTCACAGTGGTTTATCGTTAGTTTTCAAGATGTTACACCTCTAGTTTCTCAAACATTGTTGACCCATTAATTTTGATAAGTTACAGGTGGAGATACCCACACTTTGTTGTGTCATTTTTTTTCAAGAACATATGTATATAGATTCTCACTCAGTTTTGTATCGTTAGTTTTCAATAAGTTACCAATGTAGATTATCACACAATGTGGTATCATTTGTTTTCAAGATGTTACTCACATAGTTTCTCACAAAGTGTTGTTTCCTTTGCTTTTGATAAGTTACGGGTATAGATATGCAGGCAGCTTTGTTTCATTTGTTTTCAAGAAGTTACCCATGTAGTTTCTCACACTGTGTTGTGTCATTTGTTTTCAAGAAGTTACATATGTACATTTTCACACAGTGTTATATTGTTAGTTTTCAAGAAGTTATGCATATATTTTCAAACACAAGGTTGTATTGTTACATTTGAATAAGATACACGTGTAGTTTCTCACACAGATTTGTTTCGTTAGTTTTCAAGAAGTTACCTGTGTAGATTCTCAGATATTATTTAGGGAAATTTCAATAAGCTACATGTGTAGATTTTCACACAGTGTTGTATCGTTAATTTTCAATAAGTTATATTGTAGATTCTCAAAAAGTATTGTACCGTTAGTTTTCAAGAAGTTCCACGAGTAGATATTCAAGACAGTGTTGTATCATTAGTTTTCAAGATGTTGCACAAGTAGATTCTCACACAGTGTGGTATCTTTAGTTTTCAATAAGATACACGTGTAGATCTCTGAGATTGTTGTGTTCTTTATTTTCAAGTTGTTACACATACAGATTCAAACAGTGTTGTATTGATACTTTTCAATAAGATAAACGTGTAGATTCTCAGACAGTGTTGTATCATTAATTTTCAATTAGTTACACATGTAGTTTCTCACACAGTGTTGTATCATTTGTTTTCAAGTAGTTACTCATGTTGTTTCTCACACAGTGTTGTATCATTAGTTTTCAATAAGTTACACGTGTAGTTTCTCAGTTTTTTATCGTTAATTTTAAATAAGTTACACGTGTAGATTCTCAGACAGTGTCGTTTCGTTAATTTTCCAGAAGTTACTAATGTAGTTTCTCACACAGTATTGTTTCGTTAGGTTTCATGAAGTGTGCATTCAGTTTAAAACTCAGAGATGTATTGTTAGGTCATGAAATTACCTAGATAGATTATCATACAGTGCTGTGTAGGAGTGAACCCCACTAAGCTATCTGCGTATGAGTGGGTGGACAAGTAAATTAACACTAGTAGATATAAAAGGAAGTGAATGGAAAAAGAGCCTCCTTTTCTCTAGGAAGCCAGCCACACTTCTAACTCCTAACTAGTGCGACTCTCTCTCTGGTAAGTAAATATATTGTTTTCCTTATAGCATTGAATATCATCATTATCTGGTGGCAGCTGTGTGGATTGTTAGCCCTTGACCTCTTGACTTGGCATTCCGAGGTGAGTGCTAATCGGCATTCCAGCCACCTGGCCTTTCCCTGGAGCCTGAGCTGCATTATGGGCGCTGGCTCCCGTTTCTCCTGAATTCCATTCAAATCCTATGCCTCTAAAAATTAGGCCATTTCATCTGCTAGAGCTGGACCACACTACCTCAGCTGTTTCTGTCTGCCTCACGTCTTTTCTGCCACTCTGGATCCCGGGAAGGGACACGGCCAAAGCTGAAAATGTCTGCCACGAGACCTGCTCCCCTCCAACACCACAAACAGCCTCTGTGAGATGTCGCCCCACCGTAGCACCCCGGCCATCTGCTGCCCTCGTCCATCTGCTGCCGGAACTTCCTGACGACTACTTGATTCCCTTGCTGTCCTGCTGCACAATCACTGACCCACTTCTCCCTTCCAGTGGCTTAGCAGCTATTAAAGCCACTGTGAGCTCTGCTGCAGTTCAGCGAATACCGCAACTTCTGCAACTCCTCTTTGTTCCCAAATATGTTCTCTAAGTTTTCACAGGTTCCTTGGGAAGCATCCAATTTTTCGCAGAGAGGCAGTGTTTGGATGTACACCTGCGCCATCGGCTGGCCAAGCATGGTAACTACAGGTATTTTTGTCTGAGACAAAACAAGAGGTGATTTTTCCAATTTAGGAATCACAAATTGGTGGTAAGAACATCTAATTATAACATGGCAGGAAATTTAACACTACAGGATTTTAGAGATTTCATTACCAATGTGATGGATTATGCATTTAAAGACAATTATGATATTTTTCATACGTTTATGTGTGCCAAGCTTTCCAAATTCGCAGAGTCAATTCAAAAATTAGAGTCAAAAATTCAGGAACATATGGAATTAGTTCAACATAGGGAATTTGGTCAGGACAACCTTCAAGACACATTCAAATCAATGTCCACTATATTTAGGGCTAAGATGGAGTCTAGCCAGGAGGAATTTTCTTTTTTTTTTTTCTTCAAAACCTGGGTTTTTATTTTGATGGCGTTTGTGAGCATTTAGTATGAGGCCCTTTAATACCAGCAGTGCTATTTGGGAAGCACAGAATACAAGGATCGACTTGTGTCCATCACCAGTTTCATCCCCACCCCCCATATTCAGCCTGGACAATTTAAAATTTTAGCCTTCAAAAACACTGGCAGGCTGTACTTGTCTTACAGCAGCTGTAGAGCACCGGCTTTTCTTGCATTCATTTTCAGCCCTACGGTTTTCTTCTGTTGTTGTTTTGGGTAGTGAAGCTTTCCTACCTGTAATAGGTGACAAATGGACCGGCTAAGCAAAGTAGTTTCCAGGCTGTGTGATGTTGTTATGAGTGCTGCATACAGCTGGGCTTTTCTGGATTTGACTCGGTGGTACCAGACTTTTTTTTTATTTTTTTATTTTTTTTTATCATTTTTTATTTTAATTTTAAATAGCTTGTTTTACATGTCAATCCCAGTTCCCTCTCCCTCCCCTCCTCCTACACTCCCCTTCCCCCTCCCTCCCACCATATTGCCAAATCCTTCCACATAGGGGATATCTAGAGTCTGTCATTTTACTCTTGGTAGGGTCAAGGCACCCCCTAAGAGTCCAGGCTGAGAGAGCATCTCTCTTTGTGCTATAGGCACATGAAGACAGTTTGTATACCAGGGATAGACACTGATCCACCGCTCAGGGCCCCATAGGTTGCCCAGACCTTCTCACTGACACTCACATTTGGGGGGTCCATATCAGTCCCATGCTGGCCTCCCCACTGTCGGTCTGGGGTCCAAGAGCACTCCCCTGTTCAGATCAGCTGTCTCTGCTGGTTTTGCCAGACCATTCTTTGCCAATTTGCTCATCACTCCTCTCTCTGTCACTGGGTTCCTTGGGTTCAGTTCAGTGCTTAGTTGTGTGTTTGCCTCTGCTTCCATCAGTCACAGGATGAAGGCTCCCGGATGGTTATAGACATGAAGTTCATTATCAGGAATGGGCATTCGAGGTGGCCCTTCCACTATTGCTTAGCTTGCCAATTGATGTTATACCTTTAGATCACTCGAGGTCACTCTGGTGCCTGATCTGTCTTCGATCCTATGATTCCCTCTTCCCCCTATTCTACCCCCACCCCCTCAACTTCCTGTTCCCCCATGACCAACTCCCTTCCTCTTTACCCCCTCTATTCTTCCCAGGTCCCACTCCCCCCCACCCCTCGCCGTGTTCCCCATCCATTCAGAGGATCTTGTCTCCATCCTCTTCTCTTGGGTACTATGCATATATGCATAACTTTTAGGTTCTTTCCTGTTTTCCAGACTCTCTATCTGTGGAAGTGCAGACTGGCACTGTCCTGATCCATATCTAGAATCCATATATGAGTGAGTACATACCATGTTTGTCTTTTTGCGACTGGGTTACCTCACTCAGGATGGTTTCTTCCAGTGCTATCCATTTCCCTGCGAATTTCAAGATTCCATTGTTTTTTTTCTGCTGAGTAATACTCCATTGTGTAAATGTACCACATTTTCTCTATCCACTCTTCAGTTGAGGGGCATCTAGGTTGCTTCCAGGTTCTGGCTATTACAAACAATGCTGCTATGAACATAGTGGAGCAGATGCCCTTGTTGTATGAACCTGCCTCATTTGGATAAATGCCTAAGAGTGGAATTGCTGGGTCTAGTGGTAGATTAATTCCCATTTTCCTGAGGAATCTCCATACTGTGTTCCAAAGAGGCTGTATGAGTCGGCATTCCCACCAGCAGTGGAGGAGTGTTCCTCTCTCTCCACATCCTCTCCAGCATAAATTGTCTTCGGTGTTTTTGATTCTAGCCATTCTGACAGGAGTAAGATGGTATCTCAGAGTTGTTTTGATTTGCATTTCCCTGATGGCTAAGGATGTTGAGCACTTTCTTAAGTGTTTCTTGGCCATTTTAGCCTCCTCTACTGAGAATTCTCTATTTCGCTCTGTTCCCCACCTTTCAAGTGGATCCTTTGGTGTTTTGGAGACTTGTTTCTTGAGTTTTTTGTAAATTTTGGAGATTAGCCCTCTGTCAGATGTAGGGTTAGTGAATATCTTTTCCCATTCTGTGGCCTGCCTTTTTGTCTTTTTGACTGTGTCCTTTGCCTTACAGAAGCTTTTAAGTTTCAGAAGGTCCCATTTGTTAATTGTCGATCTCAGTGCCTGTGCCACTGGTGTTATGTTTAGGAAGTGGTGTCCTGTAACAACTCGTTGAAGAGTATCTCCCACTTTCTCTTCTAAAAGTTTCAGTGTGGGTGGATGTATGTTGAGATCTTTGATCCATTTGGACTTAAGTTTTGTACAAGGCAATAAACATGGATCTATCTGCAGTCTTCTGCATACCAGTACCCAGTTATGCCAGCACCATTTGTTGAAGATGCTTTCTTTTTTCCACTGTACAGTTTTAGCTTCTTTGTCAAAAATCAGGTGTTCATAGGTGTGTGGGTTAAAATTAGGGCTTTCGATTCGGTGCAATTGGTCTACCTGCCTATTTTTGTGCCAATACCAAGCTGTTTTCAGGACTATAGCTCTATAATAGAGCTTGAAGTCAGGTATGGTGATGCCTCCTGAAGTTCCTTTATTGTATAGGGATGTTTTGGCTATCCTGGGCCTTTTGTTTTTCCATATAAAGTTGATTAATGTTCTTTCCAGGTCCTTGAAGAATTGTGATTGAATTTTGATAGGGATTGCATTGAATCTATAGACTGATTTTGGCAAGATTGCCATTTTTATTATGTTGATCCTACCAATCCAAGAGCATGGGAGATCTTTCCATTTTCTGGTATCTTCTTTGATTTCTTTCTTCAAAGACACAAAGTTCTTGATATACAGGTCTTTCACTTCCTTGGTTAACATTATCCCCAGATATTTGATGCTGTTTTTGGCTATTGTAAAAGGTGATGTTTCTCTGATTTCTTTCTCAGTCACTTCATCATCTGTATATACTAGGGCCACTGATTGTATTGAGTTTACCTTGTATCCTGCCACATTGCTGAAGGTGTTTATCAGCTCTAGGAGTAACCCTGCGGAGTTTTTTGGGTCACTTATGTAAACTATCATATCATCTGCAAAAAGTGGAAGTTTGACTTCTTCTTTTCCTATTTGTATCCCCTTTATCTCCTTTTGTTGTCTTATTGCTGTAGCTAGAACTTCAAGTACAATATTGAAGAGATATGGAGAGAGTGGACAGCCTTGTCTTGTTCCTGATTTTAGAGGAATTGCTTTGAGTTTCTCTCCATTTAGTTTGATGTTAGCTGCTGGTTTACTGTATATTGCTTTTATTATATTCAGGTACGTTCCTGTTATCCCTGATCTCTCTAGGACCTTTATCATGAAGGGGTGCTGGATTTTTTCAAAGGCTTTTTCAGCATCTAGTGAGATGATCATGTGGTTTTTCTTTCGCAGATTGTTAATATGGTGGATTACATTGATAGATTTTCTAATGTTGAACCATCCCTGCATTCCTGGAATGAAGCCTACTTGATCATGGTGGATGATTTTTCTGATGTGTTCTTGAATCCGGTTTGCAAGTATTTTATTGAGTATTTTTGCATCAATGTTCATGAGGGAAATTGGTCTATAGTTCTCTTTCTTAGTTGTGTCTTTGTGAGGCTTGGGTATCAAGGTAATTGTAGCCTCGTAGAAAGAGTTTGGCAGTGAGCCTCCTGCTTTTATTGTGTGGAATACTTTGACGAGTATTGGAATGAGCTCTTCTTTGAATTTCTGGTAGAATTCTGCACTGAAGCCATCTGGGCCTGGGCTTTTTTTGTTTGGGAGACTTTTGATGACTGGTTCTATTTCTTTAGGGGTTATAGGTCTGTTTAGATTATTTATCTGTTCTTGATTTAGTTTTGGCAAGTGATATCTATCCAGGAAATTGACCATTTCCTTTAAATTTTCAAATTTTGTGGAGTACAGATTTTCAAAGTATGCCCTGATGATTCTCTTGATTTCCTCAGAGTCCGTTGTTATGTCCCCTTTTTCATCCCTGATTTTGTTAAATAGCATGTTCTTTCTCTGTCTTTTGGTTAGTTTGGACAGAGGTTTGTCTATTTTGTTGATTTTCTCAAAGAACCAACTCTTTGTTTCATTGATTCTTCTCAGTGTTTTCCTGGTTTCTACTTGATTGATTTCAGCCCTCAATTTGATTATTTCCTGGCGTCTGCTCCTCCTGGGGGAGTTTGCTTCTTTTTGTTCTAGAACATTCAGCTGTGCTATTAATTCTCTAGTGTTACTGTTTTCCATTTTTTATGTGGGCACTTAGTGCTATAAACTTTCCTCTCAGCACTGCTTTCAAAGTGTCCCATAAGTTTGTGTATGTTGTGTCTTCATTCTCATTGAAATCGAGGAAGTCTTTAATTTCTTTTTTTATTTGTTCCTTTACCCAGGGATGGTGCAATTGTGCATTGTTCAATCTCCATGAGTTTGTAGGGTTTCTGTGATTTGTGTTATTGTTGAATTCTAATCTTAATGTATGGTGGTCTGATAAGATGCAGGGGGTTATTCCAATTTTTTGTATCTGTGGAGATTTGCTATGTATCCTATTATGTGGTCAATTTTAGAGAAGGTTCCATGTGGTGCCGAGAAGAAGGTATATCCCTTTGTATTTGGATGGAATGTTCTATAGATGTCTGTTAAACCCAGTTGGGTCATAACTTCTATTAATTCTTTTGTTTCTTTGTTAAGTTTCTGTCTGGAGGTCCTGTCTAGCGGTGAGAGCGGAGTGTTGAAGTCTCCTATTATTAGTGTGTGAGATTTTATGTGCATTTTGAGCTTTAGTAATGTTTCTTTCACGAATGTAGGTGCCTTTGTATTTGGGGCATAGATGTTTAAAATCGAGACTTCGTCTTGATGTATTTTTCGTTTGATGAATATGAAGTGCCCTTCTTCATCTCTTTTGATTGATTTTAATTTGAAGTCTAATTTGTTAGATATTAGGATTGCTACGCCCGCTTGTTTCTTGGGGCTGTTTGATTGGGAGATCTTTTCCCAGCCCTTTACTCTGAGATAACGTCTGTCTTTGTTGTTGAGATGTGTTTCTTGTATGCAGCAGAAGGAAGGGTTCTGTCTTCGTATCCATTCTGCTAGTCTGTGTCTTTTTATAGGCAAGTTGAGGCCGTTGACATTGAGGGATATTAATGACCATTGATTGGTGATCCTTGTTTGTGCTTGATTTATTGTTAGTGAAGTTATTTTGTATTGTTTCTCCTCCATTTTTCTTTTAGTGTTTTGTAAAGTATGATTATATATTGCCTGTGTCTTTGTGAATATAGTTATCTTCCTTGGCTCTAGGTTTTCCTTCTAGCATTTTCTGTAGAGCTGGATTCATGGATACGTATTGTTTAAATCTGGCTTTGTCATGGAATATTTTGTTTTCTCCATCTATGGTAATTGAGAGCATTGCTGGATATAGTAGTCTGGGCTGGCATCCTTGTTCCCTTAGCGTTTGTAGGACATCTGACCAGGATCTTCTGGCTTTCATCGTTTCCATTGAGAAGTCAGGTGTAATTCGGATAGGTCTGCCTTTGTATGTTACTTGGCCTTTTTCTTTAGCTGCTCTTAATATTTTCTCTTTGCTCTGTAGGTTTGATGTTTTGATTGTTATATGGCGAGGTGACTTCTTTTTCTGGTCAAGCCTATTTGGTGTTCTGTAAGATTCTTGTACTTTCATAGGCATATCTTTCTTTAGGTTAGGGAAGTTTTCTTCTATGATTTTGTTGAATACGTTTTCTGTACCTTTAAGTTGAAGTTCTTCACCTTCTTCTATACCTATTATTCTCAGGTTTGGCTTCTTCATGGTGTCCCATATTTCCTGGATATTTTGTGTTAAGGATTTGTTGGTTTTGAGATTTTCTTTGGTTGACGACTCTATATCCTCTAATGAGTCTTCAACACCTGAGAGTCTCTCTTCTATCTCTTTTATTCTATTGGTGATACTTGCATCTTTAGTTCCCGACAGTTTACCGAGCTTTTCTATTTCCAGCATCCCTTCATTCTGTGTTTTCTTTATCGTTTCTATTTCAGCTTTCAGTCCTTCAACTCTTTGAGCTGTTTCCTTAATTTTCTTGGTTGTTTTTTCTTGATGCTCTTTAGATTCTTTGAGAGATTTGTTTATTTCTTGAATTTTTCCCCCATTTCATGGATTTTTTGTTTGTTTTTTCTTCTATTTCTTTAAGGGATTTCCTCGTTTCTTCTTTGAAGCTCTCCATCATCTTCATGAAATAATTTTTAAGGTCTGCCTCCTCTTCTTCATCTATGTAGTGCTTTTCGGGTCTTGCTGGTGTTGGATCCCTGGATTCTGGTGGGGTCATTTTGGTGTTTCTATTGCTGTGTGATCTCTTATTCTGTCTTCTTCCCATCTCTTCTTCCATTGGGTGCTGGTGGGGTCTTTCCGTGTCCACTGGTCTCCTTCCTTACTGCGGGCTGAAGCTGGGGATGCTGAAGCTGGACTCGCTGGGGTTGGGGTCTTGGAGGGGCTGATCTCTTTCCTGAAGCTAGACTCGCTGGGGTTGGGTTCTTGGAGGGGCTGATGTCTTTCCTGTGTGGGCGGATCTTCTGGAAGCCGGGAGCGGCCCCAAAGATGGAAGGGGATGGGTGATGGGTGGGCGGTCCCAGCCGGAGACCCAATCTCACCTGAAGCTGGGCTCCCTGGAATTTGGGTCTTGGAGGGGCTGATCTCTTTCCTGTGTGGGCGGCTCTTCTGGAACCCGGGAGCAGCCCCGAAAATGGAGGGGGATGGGTGATGGGCGGGAGTTCCCAGCCAGATACCCAATCTCACCTGAAGCTGGGCGCGCTGGGTTGGGGTCTTGGAGGGGCTGATCTCTTTCCTGTGTGGGCAGCTCTTCTGGAAGCCGGGAGCGGCCCCGAAGATCGCCAGGAGGAATTTTCAAAATTAGCAGGGTCAATTCAATCTATGTCTGACAAGAATGACTATCTAGTGGACCGAATATGTTTTCTGGAAGGAAAAATAGATGCCTTTGGAGGTTTTAGGGAGGATGGTTTGAAAAGCTTGGAGTCATGTTTAACTGAACAGTCCAAAGACTTAAAATAATTTTTAATGCAGGAAATCCAAGCCCTCAATAAACAGTTCAAGGACTTGGAACAAATTTAATGGATGAAATCCAAGTCCTCAATGAACATTCCAAGGACTTGGAAAAATTTTTAATGCAGGAAATCCTAGACCTAAAGGATGACATGGTTGCAAAATTTCAATCTTACAAGATATATCATCTGAAACATCAGTTGTTGAGTCAACAGATGCTAGTCTACCAGGTAATAAACGAAATATGGCTACTAGACATCCTAAGGTGGCCTTCCCAGAAACCATGGTATAAAAGCCAGTGTCATGGAGGAATCAAACTTGTTACACTACACATAAATTGGAATATATTCCCATGAAAGTAATGAAAGATATAAAGCAAGCGATAATGTTTTTGATGTCCACAGCCTTTATGTAAAATAGTTACTAAGACATGGGCTACTACTAATAAGATAACTCCCTCAGATTGGAATGATTTAATATCTGCTGTGCTGGACCAGTGTTCCCAAATATATTGGAAAGCTTTGTGGAGACAGGAAGCCAAGCCATTGAATTCAAGGTTTGAAGGATGGCTTTGAAGCTTCTGAAAATAAGATTATTGGTTACAAGCAATTTTCTGACCCGCAATTCCAAGCTGGTTATGATGAGAATACATTTTATTTATGCAAAACAGCAGCACTAAATGCTTTGGATAAGGTTCGTGAACCAGGGGAAAATGTTGAATCATATTCAAACCTGATACAGCGTCCGAGATAAAGATGCTCTGAATTCTTACGTAGATTATCCAGAGTAGTAGGTTTACAAATAACTGATCCTAATATTAGGCAACTTCTTACAGAATGTTTGTCTTACGATTATTTCAAACCCACATTACAAATAGATACTGTGGCCATTAAAGATCAGATCAGGAGGAATGGATCTTATATACAACTAATGTTGAGTATGACAATCCAGAGGCAGCAACCTGGATAGGACAATCCATTTCTAAAGGATTTAGGAGGAATCATGATACAAAATGGCCTATCCAAGAGGAGATACTAAATTGGATTGGGGAAGCAATCTTCAGAAGTTTCAAAAGACATTGAAACCTTAGATGTTTTAATTGTGTAAAATGGGACGTTTGAGTAGGAATTGTTGACAAAGCATTCCCAGAAATAATGATTCTACCAGAAATACATCACACAGAAGGAATCAGCCTCCTGGTCTCTGAAAGAGGTGTGGAAAAGGGAGACACTCGACCAAAGACAGAGAAGGTAAGCCTTTGCAGCCAGTAAACCTGACCAGGGGGTTCCCTCTTGAGGCCGCGAGATCAAAGGTGTTTTGATCTTTCCCAGTAACAGTGGAGTACAGCCTCTCTCAGGACAATTAGAAAATCCACAGCCTATTGTATATACTAATGTCACTGAGGGTAACAGATTAGTTATTGAAGAGGAGCTAGTTGATACTGGAGGAAACAACCAACCTATATTGTGGCGAACTTCTGTACAATATCGTAGACCCAAATTAGCTGTAAAAACGAATAATAAATTACTTTCTGGGGTTTTAGACATTGGAGAAATTGTAACAATAATAACCCAAAAAAACTGGCTGGTAGGTTGGCCCTCTAAAAATGTAAATGTTCAATTTCTTGGAATCGAGACTTATCTCATGTGAAAAAAGTGTCAGATGGATATAATGTATTGGACAAGAAGGGCAGAGAGGACGTTTGAGACCATATGTCGTAGATATTGCTATGAATCTTTGGGGTCGTGATTTATTACAGCAATGGAATACCCAAATTAACTTCCCTCCTGTATCATATGTGAATCATAGACAAACTCTCGATGGTAGAATAAATGTTGTAAGGCATTACATAAAGCAGATGGCAAACATACAGGATGTACAAAAACAGGATGCTAATGATAAACCTACAGAGCAACCAAAGCTCTACCCTTAAAATGGCTAACAGATGAACCTGTCTGGGTTGTTCAATGGCCTATGACATCTGAGAAGTTAGAGGATTTGGAGAAGTTACTTCTGGAACAGCTTGATGCTGGACATATTTAGGAATCAACTAGTCTGTGGAATTAACCTGATTTTGTTGTCAAGAAGTCTGGTAAGTGAAAAATGGTTACTGATCTTAGAGCAATCAACAAGGTAATTCAGCCTATGGGATCTCTACAACCTGGGATGCCACTACCTTTTCTAATACCTAAGGATTGGCCAATTATAGTTATAGACTTTAAAGATTGCGTCTTCACCATACAGTTACTAGAAAATGACAGAGAAATGTTCGCCTTCACAGTGCCTACCTATAATAATCCCGAACCAGTACAGAGCTTCCAATGGAAAGTACTGCCTCAAGGTATGTTAAATAGCCCAACTTTGTGTCAACATTGTGTTCATAAACAATTAGAAATAATCCACAAAAAATTTCCACATTCGTTAATATATCATTATATGGATGACATTACTGTCTTATTCAAATAAGGATACTTTAGAAAAGGTGTTTGAAGCAGAAAACGAAACTTTGCCTCACTGGGGATTACAAATTGCCCCAGAAAAATACAAAGAGGAGATTCTACTAACTATTTAGGTTATAAAGTAGACGCTGAGAAAATTAGACCGCAGAAAGTACAGATCAGAAGAGATTGTTATAGGACCCTTAATGATCTTCAAACCTTTTAGGAGAAATCTCTCAATTACAGACAATTATCGGTGTAGAAGGGCATGATTTAAAACATCTGAAAATGGCTTTAAAGGAAGATAAAAACCTAAACAGCCCATGAATACTATTAGCTGAGGCTGAAAACGAATGAGAATGTGTAGAAAAGGGAATATTAGAAGCATATGTAGACCTTGTGGATCCAAAACTGGAGTGTATTCAGGTTATTTTACTATCTACAGAATACCCCTCCAGAATATTAATGCAGAGGTAAGACATCATACGATAAAGGTATTTCTGCCACATAAACAGAATAAAAAATTGAAAATATATAGAGAAAAGATCTCTTATTTGATATTAAAAGATAAGTTAAGGCTTCCTCAGCTGACTGGGAAAGTCCCAGCTGAAATTATTGTACCTTTAAAAGTGATGAAATTTCCTCCTTATGGAAGGGTACTGAGTATTGACAAAAAGCTCACAGTGACTTTTTGGGAACTATTAGTAATAACTATCCCGAAACAGAGAGAATTACATTCATAAAGAAAACAATTCAGATTCTTCCATATATCGTGAGACAAACACCTATTTCTGGAGTTCTAACCTTCTACACAGATGCAAACAAATCAGGTAAGGCAGGGTATAAATCAGGAAATATCAGTAAAGTAGTTCAATGCCCTTATAACTCTGTACAAAAGGCTTAATTATATGCCATTCTCATGGTACTTAAGGATTTTACAGAGCCTCTCAATATAGTCACGGATTCACAGTATGCAGAGAGAGTTGTCTTGCACATTGAGACCTCAGAATTTTTTTCTGATGGTACAGAATTAACATCATTGATTATACAATTACAGGAAACCATCAGAAACAGGACTCATCCTATATATAAAACACACATCAGGTCCCATACAGGTCTGCTAGGTTGTCTGGCACACAGCAATGATGAAATTGATTGTTTATTAATAGGTGATGTGTTGGAAGATTTAGAATTACATAAGAAACACCATGTTAACAGCAAAGGCTTAAGGAAGGATTTTTCTATTACCTGGCACCAAGCCAAAGAAATAGTAAGAAACTGACCCACTTGCTCATTCTACAATCAAACTCCATTACCAGCAGGTTGTAATCCTAAAGGTATTCACAGAAATGAACTATTGCAACTGGATGTATTTCACTTCCCAGAATTTGGCAGTTTAAAATATGTACCAAAGACATGTTCTCAGGCTTCCAATGGGTTACTGCCCTCAGCTCTGAAATACCTGATTCTGTTATTTCACACCTTTTAGAGGTGATGGCTCTTATGTGTATACCAAAAACAAAAAAAAACTGGCAATGCTCCAGCATATGTCTCCAGTAAATTGGAACAATTTTTCCAATATTTTAATATAAACTTGTAACTGGTATGCCTTACAATCCCACAGGACAAGCAGTGATTGAAAGATCTAACCTAACCATATAAGAGATGCTTCATAAACAGCCATGGGCAACAAAGACCCCCAAACACAGGTTACATAATGCTTTACTGATGTTGAATTTTCTTAATGCTGATGAAAAAGGACAAACTGCAGCAAAATGACATGGATTACAGAGTAGACTTCTGAACTAAACCAACCAGTGTATTTTAAGGATGTTATGACCTCAGTCTGGAAACCAGGATATGTGTTACATGGGGGAAGGGGTTTTGCTTTTGTTTCCACAGGAGAAGAAAACCTTTGGGTCCCATCTAAATTAATTAAGATTCGATCAGAACAGAAAACGTCTCAGGAGAAGGAAAGATTATGGCTCATCTACAAGGTCATATTCTAGCATGTACGGCTATGTATAAAGAGACCTCATCAAAGGAAAGAGAAGTGCTCTTTTTGTGTCTTTACAAGAAAAATTAGTTCTGAACAGCGAAAAGATACTAGGTATATGGATACCTAAAGAAGAAAAGATAGCTACCCAGAGGACCACCAAACATGCAATAATGCAACGTGTTATCAATGTCTAAATCTGTCTCTTTTGTTATTGTATTTCTATTTTCTTCACTTCTTAATATGTCTGAGTCACAATTCATCTAATTAACGGAGGCTTATAGTTCGATTGGCTCTCATACTTTAAACCCAAGCATGTTGTTAAAATGCAATTCAGACTTTCAGTATTATATCAAAGAGCCATTGATATAAGACAGAAAAAAACAAAAATAGGGACTGTCATCTGTGTATGCTTGATTATTTTTCTAAAACTTTAATCTCCTTCATGTGTATTACCTTCCTTGGGGTCTCCTTTCCCAGTTAAAAATTTCTGTGCTATCATTAATATTTCAGTTTTCCAGAGAAAAAGGGATTTCTTGACAGCAAAATTCACCTGCTTCAGAACGAGAATCTGGATTCCCTTCTGCGATTATTCCTGATTCGACTGGATACATCTACACTGCCCCACATCATCGACCCCACCTGACAAGCACCATACTGAAACGAGTTTGGAACTACATCACTCAACACATCTCCAGACCAAGGAACTGACACAGTGCATCTTGTACAATCTGATCAGAGCTTCAGACAAGAGATTCAATCAAAATTAGAAGTCTAATCCAGAACTCCAGTCAAGCCTCTCCTGCCAAATAGAGACTAATTGACTTACTTAAGACTCTTGTTACTCTAACAATCTTTTCCCACGTGTTCCCATGATTGTCATCGTCCAATATCAGCAGGAAGTAAATTTGAGAATTCCAAGTCCCTTCCACCTAATATTGATATTGGAGGATAGTTTAAACCTGTTTGTGTTAACCTGCAATTATTTTGTTGTTGGGATTGGAATGAGGGGATCAGACCTAGGCATCCATTTCAGATAAGTTTAGAACTTAGGTGGAATGGTTATCTTTAGCTTAGGATAAGTAGATTATAATTTAATTATATCTATGTATACATGTTCTATATGTTTGAGTTTGTATCAAAGTTATATCTTCTAATTAGACTAAAAGGGGAATTGTAGGAGAGAACCCACAAAGATATCTGCACATGAGGGCTGGGACAAGTAAATTAACACAGATAGATATAAAAGGAAGTAAAAGGAAAAGGAGCTTCCTTTTTCTCTTGGAAGCCAGCCATGCTTCTCACACCTAGCTTATGATACTCTCTCTCTGGTAAATAAATATATTGTTTTCCTTATAGCATTGAATATCTTCATCAGTGCTGTATCATTAGTTTTCAAAAAGTTACACACATAGATACTCAAACAGTGTTAGATCGTTTCTTTTTAAGAAGTTGCACTTGTAGATTCTCTCACAGTGTTGTATCGTTAGTTTTAAAAAGGTTACGCATGTAGTTTCTCGAACAGTGTTGTGTCCTTAATTTTTATATGTTACACGTGAAGATTCTCACACTGTGTTGTATCGTTAGTTTTCAAGAATTCACGTATATAGATTCTCACTCAGTGCTGTAACGTTAGTTTTCAATAAGTTACACATGTAGTTTCTCACACAATGATGTATCATTAGTTTTCAAGAAGTTACACGTGTAGATTCTCAGACAGGGTGTGTTCATTATTTCAAGAAATTATGCATATAGATACAAACACAGTGTTTTACTATTAGTTTTCAAGTAGCTACACATTTATTTTCTCACAGATTTCTATCGTTAGTGTTCAATAAGTTACAATGTAGATTCTCAGTGTTGTTCGGTTAATTTTCAATTAGTTACACATGTAGGTTCTCAGACAGTGTTGAGTCCTTTATTTTTGATAAGTTGCACATATAGATTCAAACACAGGGATGTATTATTACTTTGCAATGTAATAAATGTGTAGTATTTCACACAGTATTGTATATTTACTTTTCAGTAAGATACACGTGTAGATTCTCCGACAGTGTTGTTTCGTTAATTTTCAATTAGTTACACGTGTAGATTCTCACACAGTTTTGTATCGTTAATTTTCAATAAGTTACACGTGTAAATTCTCAGACAGTGTTGTATCGCGTTTTCAAGAAGTTATGCTTATAGATTCTAAGACAGTGCTGTATCGTTAATTTTAAAGAAGTTACAATTTTAGATTCTCACACAGTGTTGAATCAGTGGTTTTCAATATGTTATATGTGTAGAATCTCAGACAGTGTGGTATCTTTAATTTTCAATAAGTTACACGTGTATATACTCAGACAGTGTTGTATCATTAGTTTTTCCGGAAGATACTAATGTAGTTTCTCAAACAGAGTTATTTCCTTAGTTTTCAAGAAGTTATGCATTCTGTTTAGACCCTAGACTTATATCGTTAGATTTCAAGATGTTATGCATTCACTTTAGAAGTCAGAGTTGTTTTGTTAGTTTTCAAGATGTCATGTGGATAGTTTCTCATACACTGCTGTATCGTTAGTTTTCAAGAAGTTACGCACATAGATACTCACACAGTGTTGTATCGTTTCTTTTTAAGAAGTTACACATATAGATTCTCTCACAGTGTTGAATTGTTAGTTTTCAAGATGTTGTACATGTAACTTCTCAAAGAGTGTTGTGTTGTTAATTTTTATAAGTCGCACGTCGAGATTCAAACACTGTGATGAGTCTTTAGTTTTCAAGAACTTACATACATAGATTCCCACTCAGTGTTTTATCTTTAATTTTCAATAAGTAACACGTGTGGATTCTCACACAGGGTTTGTGGGTTACATTTCAAGAAGTTATGTATATAAATTCTCACACTGTGCTGTATCGTTAGTTTTGAAGGATTTACGAATATAGCTTCTCACACAATGTTGTACCGTAGGTTTTCAAGATGTTACTCAGGTAGTATCCCAAAAAGTATTGTTTCAATGTTGTCAATAAGTTACAAGTATAGATGTGCAGGCAGCTTTGTATCGTTAGTTTTCAAGAAGATATGCATATAGATTTTCACACTGAGTTGTATTTTTAGTATACAAGAAATTACATGTGTTCTTTCTCAGACAGTGTTGAACACTTTATTTTCCAGAAGTTAGGCATATAGGCACAAATACAGGGTTGCATTGTTACTTTTCAATAAGATCCATTTGTAGATTCTCACAAAGTGTTGTATGGTTAGTTTTCAATAAGTTACACGTGTTCACACAGTGTTGTGTCTTTGATTTTATATGTTACACATGTCGATTCCCAGACAGTGTTGTGTCCTTTGTTTTCAAGGAGTTACGCATATAGATTCAAACAGTGTTGTATCGATACTTTTCAATAAGATACACGCGTAGATTTTCAGACAGTGATGCATCATTAGATTTACAGAAGTTACTAATGTAGTTTCTCACACAGTGTTGCATCATTTTTAAGTAGTTTCACATGTAGATTCTCTCACAGTGTTGTATTGCTAGTTTTCAAGATATTACACATATAGTTTCTCGGTGATGTGTCGTTAATTTTTAAAAGTTACACGTGGAGATTCTCACACTGTGTTGTATGTTAGGTTTCAAGATCTTATGTATATAGATTCTCAATTAGTGTTGTATCATTTGTTTTCAATTAGTTACACGTGTGGTATCTCACACAGTGTTGTATCGTAAGTTTTCAAGAAGTTATGAAATCAGTTTAGGACTAAATGTTGTATCATTAGATTTCAAGAATTTACAAATATATAGATACTGACACCTTGCTGTATCATTATTTTTCTGTAAGTTACGAATATAGATACTCACATAATATTGTATCATTTGTTTTCAACATGTTACACATGTAGACTCTCAGAGAGTGTGCTGTCCTTTTTTTCAAGAATTTACGCATATGTGTTCAAACACAGTGTTACTTTTCAATAAGATACACGTGTAGATTCTCATAAAGTGTTGTATCATTAGTTTTCAAGTAGTTACACTTGTAGTTTCTCACACAGTGTTCTATCGTTTGTTTTGAAGTAGTTACACATGGAGTTTCTCACACAGTGTTTTATCATTAGTTCAAGAAGTAACACATGTAGTTACTCACACTGTGTTGTATCATTAGTTTTCAAGAACTTACATATATAGATTCTCATTCAGTATTGTATCATTTGTTTTCAGTTAGTTACACGTGTGGATTTTCACAGTGTTGTTATTCGTCAAGAAGTTCTGCATTCAGTTTACTACTTAGTGTTGTATCATTAGAATTCAAGAAGTTAGATATATAGATTCTCACACATACCTGTATCGTTAGTTGTCAGTAAGTTACGAATATAGGTTCTCACACAATGTTGTATCGTTTGTTTTCAAGATGTTACTCACTTAGATTCCCACAAAGTGTATCATTAGTTTTCAGTAAGTTACTAATATAGATTCTCACACAGTGCTGTATCGTAAGTTTTCAATAAGTTAAACACCCAGTTTCTCACACCATGTTGTATGGTTTGTTTTCAAGAAGTTATACACATAGATTATCACACAGTGTTGTATGGTTTTTTTTTCAAAAAGTCTCACTTGTCGATTCTCACACAGGGTTGTATCATTAGTTTTCAATAACTTACACATGTAAATACTCACACAGTTATATATTGTTAATTGTCAATAAGATACAAGTGTACATTCTCACACAGTGTTGTATCGTTAGGTTTCAAGAAGTTATGAATATAGATTCTCACACAGAGTTGGATCTTTACTTTTCAAGAAGTTACACATGTAGTTTCTCACACAGTGGTATATGGCTTGTTTTCAAGAAGTTGTACTTGTAGAACTCACACAGATGTTATCCTTAGTTTTCAATAAGTTACAGGTGTAGATTATCACACAGTATTGTGTCGTTAGTTTTCAAGAAGTTACGAATATAGATTCTCAAACAGTGTTGTATCAATAGTTTTCAAGACATCACACACATAGTTTATCACACAGTGTTGTATCATTTGTTTGCAAGAAGTTATACTTTTAGAACTCACAAAGGTTGTAATGTTAATTTTCAATAAGTTACACGTATAGATTCTCACACAGTGTTGTATCATTAATATTCATTAAAATACATGTGTAGATTCTCACACAGTGCTGTTTCATTGGTTTTCAGGAAGTTCCTAATGTAGTTTCTCACACCGAGTTAATTCGGAAGTTTCCCAGAAGTTATGCGTGTAGTTTCGAACTCAGTGTAATATCGTAAGTTTACAAGACATTACGAATATAGATTCTCACACAGAGTTGCATCCTCAGATTTCAAGAATTTACACAAGTAGATTCTTACACTGTGTTTTATCGTTTGATTTCAAGAACTAAGGCATGTACTTTCTAACAATATGCTGTATTGTTAGTTTTCAATATGTTACACTTGCAGATTGCCACAAAGTGTTGTATGTTAATTTTCAAAAAGATACATGTGTAGATTCTCACACAGTGTTGTATCATTCGTTTTCAAGTATTTACTAATGTAGTTTCTCACACAGTTATTTCCTTAGTTTTTTTTTTTTTGGTTTTTCGAGACAGGGTTTCTCTGTGGTTTTGGAAGCAGTCCTGGAACACACTTTGTAGACCAGGCTGGCCTTATTTCATTAGTTTTAAATAAGTTATGTGTGTATGTGGAACCCAGTGTTGTATCGTTTGTTTTCAATAAGTTACGAATATAGATTCTCACACAATGTTGTATTGTTAGTTTTAAAGAGGTTAAACATGTAGTTTCTCACATAGTGTTCTATAGTTAGTTTTCCTGAGTAATGCATAGTTGCTCACACAGTGTTGTCCACAGAATGAGAAATGATATTCACTAACCCCACATCTGACAGAGGGTTGATCTCCAAAATTTAAAAGAACTCAAGAAGCAAGTCTCCAAAACACCAAAGAATCGAATTAAAAAGTGGGCTGCAGAACTAAATAGAGAATTTTCAATAGAGGAGTCTAAAGTGGCTTCGAGGCACTTAACAAAGTGCTCAACATATTTAGCCATCCCGGAAATGCACATCAAAACAACTCTGAGATACCATCTCACTCCTGTTAGAATGGCTAAAATCAAAAACACAAACGACAATTTATGCTGGAGGATGTGGTGAAAGGGGAACACTGTTCCATTGCTGGTGGAATAGCCAACTGGTTCAGCGACCTTGGAAATCAGTATATAGACTCCTCCGAAAAAAATGGGAATAAACCTACAACAAGACACAGCAAATCCACTCTTAGGCATATATCCAAATATGTCCATTCATCCAACAAGGCTGTCTGTTCCACTATGTTCATAGCAGCATTATTTGTAACAGCCAGAACTTGGAAGCAACCTAGATGCCCACAACTGAAGAGTGGATAGAGAAAATTTGTTTCATTTACACAATGGAGTACTATTCAGCAGAAAAAAATGGAATCTTGATTTGCAGGTAAATGGATGACACTAGAAGAAACCATCCTGAGTGAGGTAACACAGTAACAAAAAGAGAAACATGGCATGTACTCTCTCATATATGAATTTTAGACTTAGATCTGAGGAGTCCCAGCTTACAATCCCATGGCCAGAGAGTCTGTGAAACACAAACTTCATTCAGTGGCTGATGGAAGAAGAGGCAGAATCCCACGGCTAAGTACTGAGCTGAACTCAAGATAGCCAGTAACAGAGAGGGAGGACTGTTGACCAAAGGAGTTAAGACTGGTCTGGTTTAACCCCAGAAACATGAGAAGGCCAAGGTAATCTAATGAGCCTTGGGCAGTAGATCAGTATATATCCCATGTATACACATGTACTTTGGACTCCCATCCAACAATGTGAGGTGAACTCTCACCCTTAACACTTGTGGGGAGGGTCTATGCCCTGCTCTGGATGAAATGACAGACTATGGACACCCCGTGGAGGGCCTCACCCTCTCTGGGGAAATGAGCGGATTATGGAGGAGTTGGGAGAAGTGTACGGGAGGGGGCAGGTAAAGGGAGTGGGACCTGGAACTGACTTGTGAACCAATCATGTTTTTAGTCTAAATTTAAACACAACAATAAAAAATATTAATAAAAAAGAATTTACACATGTAGATTCTCTCACATTGTTGTATCGTTACTTTTCAACATGTTACATATGTATTTTTTCAAGCGTTGTGTCGTTAATTTTTATAAGTTACACGTGGTGATTATCACATTGTTTTATATCGCTAGTTTTCAAGAACATACATATATATTCTCACTCAGCGTTGTATAATTAGTTTTCAATAAGTTACACGTGTGGATTCTCACACAGTGTTTTATCGTTAGATTTCATGAAGTTACCTATATAGATTCACACACAGTGCTTTATCTTTAGTTTTCAATAAGTTATGAATATAGATTCACACAATGATGCATAGTTTGTTTTCAAGATATTACTCACATAGTTTCCCACAAAGTGTTGTTTCCTTTGTTTCAAATAAGTTACTCTTATAGAGTATGTAATGACCTCCTTCATCTCTTTCGATTGATTTTATTTTAAAGTCTAGTTTGATAGTTATTAGGATAATTACCCCTGCTTGTTTCTTGGGTCCATTTGATTGGAAGATTTTTCCCAGCCATTAACTCTATGGTAATGTCTGTTTTGAAGGTGAGATGTATTTCTTGTATGCAGCAGAAGGAAGGGTTCTGTCTTTGAATCCATTCTGCTATCCTGTGTCTTTTTATGCGTGAGTCAAGGCCATTAATATTGAGGGATATTAATGACCATTGATTGCTCATTCTTCTTAGATTTACAATGGTTGTTGGTGGTGGAATTATGTGTGCAATTTCAACCCTTTGTTCTTTTGGCTGTTGGTATAGAGGGATTCTCTAATGCCTATGTTTTTCTGGTTGTAGTTAAATTCCTTGGGTTGGAGTTTTCCTTCCAAAACTTTCTGTAGGGCTGGGTTAGTGGATCCATATTGCTTGAAACTAGTTTTGTCATGGAAGATATTGTTTTCTCCATATATAGTGATTGAGACATTTGTCAGGGATAGTAGTGTGGGATGGGATCTATGTTCTCTTAATGTTGGTAGAATATCTATCCAGGACCTTCAGTCTTTCAATGTTTCCATGGAGAAGTCTGGTGTAATTCTGATAGGTCTGCCTTTATATGTTACTTGGCATTTTTCCTTAGCTGCTCTTAATATTCTTTCTTTATTCCATATATTTGGGGTCTTGATTATTATATGGTGAGGGGACTTTTTTGTGTTCCACTCTATTTGGTGTTCTGTAAGCTTCTTGTACCTTCATTGGCATGTCATTCTTAAGGTTGGGAATGTTTTTTCCTATAATTTTGTTGAATATGTTTTCTGCCCCTTTGAGGTGGTTACCTATATTTCCTGGATGTTTTGTGTTAAGGATTTCTTTGATGTAAGGTTTTCTTTGGTTGATGAATCTATTTCTCCTAGTGTATCTTCAACACTTGAGATTCTCTCTTCCATCTCTTCTATTCTCTGGGTAATGCTTGTATCGATAGTACCTGACCATTTGTCCAGCTTTTCTATTTCCTGCCTTTCTTCACATTGTGTTTTTTATTGCCTTATTTCAGTTTTCAATACTTGTAGTGTTTGCATGGTTTCTTGCAATTTTCGGTTTATCTTTTCGTGCATTTGTTCCCTTTTATGAATTTTTTGGTTTGTTTTTCTTCCATTTCTTGTGTCTTTGGTTTGCTTTTTCTTCCATTTCTTGTATTTTTTGGTGTGTTTCTTCTTCCATTTCCTGCCTTTTTTGGTATGGTTCTTCTTCCATTTCCTGCCTTTTTTGGTTTGTTTTTCTTCCATTTCTTGCATTTTTTGGTTTGTTTTTTCTTCCATTTCTTGTATTTTTGGATTGTTTTTTTTCTTCCGTTTCTTTGAGGGATTTTCCTATATCCTCTTTTAGGGCCTTTATCATTTTCATGAAAGTGGTTTTAAGGTCATTCTCTTCTGATTCGTTTGAACTGGAATGTTGGGGTCTTCCTGGTGTGGAGTCTCTAGAATCTGGTTGTGTCACATATGTTTTTCTGTTGCTGAGTGTGTTTTTGTATTGTCTCTTTCCCATCTCTTCTTCCATTGGTTGCAGAAAGAGCCCCTTACTTGTCTGGTGGTTATGGGAACAGATTTCCCTTTTTGTGGGTGCTAACAAGTCCAATAATCTGGTAGTTCTTCTATTCCTTGTACTCGTTCTGGTCCCATGGTTGGAGAAGAACAGGAATCTGGGGTGCTTAACCTTGCACCTAGTCCCTGGACAGTTTGCTGGATCCTGTT